>NC_077229.1:279102956-279402956 GCF_027887165.1 Monodelphis domestica | reverse complement strand
AAACTATTCCTTGCCTTCATAATGACCTCCAATCCTTCTACCCTCAAGTATTTTCTCAGTACATTAACTCTGCTCCAAGTTCACTTTCCTCCCTTTTCAATATCTTAGAGTTGGACAATTCAATTCTATAAGGTCTACAATCCATCTGTTTAGACCTTGATAAATTCAGCCCTAGATAACTCTCACACTCTGCTTTCTCCTTTCTTATTAATGTGCTGCTGAGCAGAACTGGAAGAATTCATACAACTATTCTAAGTATTTTATAAATTCATGTTATTAAACTTCAACATATCCCTGATGGATTATAGTATAGCAAAAAAATCCTTTTGTTGCACGTTGATCAATTCCCTATATCACTCTTCCAAAAATTGTCCTTAGCCATCTCTTCCCTACTAAGACCTTCAAGACTTCTACCTACCTCACCACAGAGGACATTACCTAATTCAGAAAAAATTAAGATTCTTCTAAGTGAGCTCCCCCTTTTCTCCTTCTCTTTTTTTCTCCTTACCTCTAACAATAAGGTAGCTCTTCTCTTTGCTAAGGTTAACCCAACTAAGTATGTACTTGGTTCCATCTCTCCTTGTCTTACAGATTTCATTATCAATCATCCCCTTTGTTTATAATCTTCAAACTCTTCTTATCAACCTACTGCCTTCAAATGTTCCTGTGATTCTTCTACCTTTAAAAAAAACTTCACTAGCTCTTACCATCCCCTCAAACTATCCTTCCATATCTTTTCTCCCTTTCTTAGCTCAATTCTTAGAAAAAGCAGCCTGCCCTCATTGCCTCCACATCCTCTCCTCTCACTCTTCAATCCTTTACAACATGGCTTGTGACCTCCTGAATAGATAGAAACAGTTCTCCAAAGTTAGTAAGATTGCCTAATTGCCAAACATGACTATTCTCAGTCTTCATTCTACTTACTGGGAGTACTCTCTCTCTCCTCCTAGATATTTCTCCTCTCTGGGGTTTTGAGAAACTACTCTCTCTCCTGGGTCATTCTACCTCATTCTCTTTTACTCATTCACCATCCATTTTGAGTCACCTGCCAGTGTACCCCAAGGCCTTATTCTGAACTCTCTTCTTTTCTTTCTATAATCTCTCAATGTGCCCATCAACTCCCATGAACTGAATTATCATCTCTATGCAGATGACTCACAGATCTCTACACCCAGCTCTTCTGAGCTTCAATCTCAAATCACAAATTATCTATAGGACCTTTCAAACTGAATGTCCCATAGAAATCTTTAATTCTATGTCCAAAAATAAACTCACTACCTTTCCCAAAAATGCAATCCCTCTTCTATACTTCCATATTTCTAACAAAGCCGTCTTTGTTCATCCTAGCCTCTCAGGTTTATAACCTTGGTGTTCTCATCAACTTCTCAGTTTTCTTTATCCTAAATACCAAATCATTTGCCAAACATTGTACTTTCTACCTCCACAACATCTCTTGCATCTGACTCCTGCTCTCTATTTGCACATGACCAACTTTGGCTCAGACCTTCATCTTCTCTTACTTGAATTAGTGCAATGCCCTCCTAATTAATCTGCCTTAACTCTCTTACCATTCCACTCAAACCTACATATTGCTGAAAAAGTTATTTTCCTAAAGTGCAGACATGATCATATGATTCCCCTATTCAATAAACTCCATTAGCTTCCTCTTAACCTTATTACCAAATAAATACTTCCCTGTTTAGCTTTTTAAAGTCCTCACAGTCTGGCCCCAACCTATGTTCCCACTAAAGACTTCACTAATCCTCTTGCACTCTGGGATCCTCCCAAACTGGCCATCACTGTGTTCCTCACACAACATTCATCTCCCATCTCTTTGCCTCTGCATTGACTATGTCCTATGCCTGAAATGCTAAAATGCTCTCCCTTCTTACTGTATTCATCTCATGTCTTAGGAAAGACATGAAATCTTTCCTAATTCCCCCATCTGCTAGTGCCCTCCTTTCCTTTTATTCTGCATATAATCATCTATATTCTTATTGTCTCCTATTAGAAGATGTGGGATTGTTTCATTCTTCATATTTTTCTCTCCAAGTAGAAACACCAAAGAAAAACAACTGCTTGAATACATGGGTCAAGGCGATATGGTTGGGGATGTAGCCTCTAAATGAACATCCCAGTGTAAACAACAACATGGAAATAGGTTCTGATCAAGGACACAAGTAATACCCAATGAAATTGATGTCAGCTGTGGGAATGGTGGGGGGGAGGGGAGGGAGGGAAATAATGTACTTCTTGTAACCAAGGAATAATGTTCTAAATTGATTAAATAAATTAACTTAAATTAAAAAAAATAAACAAACAAATAAATAAATAAATAAACATATTTTTCTCCCTAGGGCCTATCACAATGCCTAGCACATAGTAGGCACTTTTAAAAAATGCTTGTTGATTGAAAGAGAAAGAAGCTCCTATCATCATTGATGGTGGAGAAATAAGTTGAGAGTTGGCTGTATCTCTCACATGCCTCCTTGTAGGCTTCCAAAAGGAAGCTTCCAATAAGTATTGTTATGATTAAAATTATTTCAGGAGATTGCTTTTGGCTAAGAAGTATGTTTGTTGATTATATCAGTTCATTGGTTAGGCCAGCCTTATAACCAATAAAGTGATATAGGTCAACTACTCTCTCTCAATGACCAGAGACCCCAAAGCTTGGTCAAGCAACTCAATAAACAGAGTTTAAGAGCTCATTATTCAGTCTCTCCTTTGAATATTCAAAGACATCTCTAATTGGTAAATAGCTAATTAAGAGGTGGTCAATCAAATTATCCACCCCTCCCCATCTGCATGTCATGTGGCTCCCTATACATAGGACAATAATCCTTGACTCCCTTCATTCATTAACCAAATTCAGTTAAAAGGGAAAGCATTTGGGGGCAGCTAGGTGGCTCAGTGGATTGAGAGTCAAGCCTAGAGACAGGAGGTCCTGGGTTCAAATCTGGCCTCAGACACTTCCCAGCTGTGTGATCCTGGGCAAGTCACTTAACCCCCATTGCCTAGCCCTTACCACTCTTCTGCCTTGGAGCCAATGCACAGTATTGACTCTAAGATGGAAGGCAAGGGTTTAAAAAGGGGGGGGGGGGGAGGGAAGGCATTCACTGGGATTCCTAAAGACAAAGAAAATGCAAAAAACATCAGCCTAGAACCCAGACACAGAAATACACAGTACAGGAACTGAATGTGGCCTTTCTCAGAATGAATACAGTATGTGAAAAATAAACTCTCACAGTACTTATGGAGCTACTACCCCAGAGTAATGTGGGGAAAGAGGAATGAGTATTTGTCAAGCACCTACTATGCCAAGTCCCTTTTTTTGTATGATATTATCTCATCAGATTATCTCATCAGCTATTTTTATTCTCATTATACAGGTGAGGAAATTGAGGCTGAAAAGTTAAATGACTTTCTCGGGTCATATGGTCAACAAGCATCTGAAGCCAGATTTGAACTCAGGTGTTCCTGACTCTAGGCCCAGCACTCTATTCACTGCACCAACTGGCTACCTCAGGAAAATGCAAGAAAATCCATAAGAGCAGCAGCCATGAGAACAACCCCTTTTATCAGTCCTAGAACTACAACATCTAACAGCAGCAATAAAGGGTAATTTCCACATCCGGATCCATTAGGGTACTGGAGACCTGGTTGCAGGATGCATCTCATGCTTCATAGACACAGTGATCCTTAGCAAGTCCCTCACTGATCTGAATTTCTACAAACTATCCGGGATGCAAGATCCCATCAACAACATGGCCAGGGGTTCCACTTTTCCCCATCCAACATCCAGTTTTCAAAAGGAACCACTGAAGAAGAAGAACACAAATATTCAAATATCAAACACTAAGGTTTTTTTTTTTTACTCTGATTCACTTTGATTTTGCTAGGAGTGAAATTGAAAGGAAGCCTTTTAAGCTGGGCATCTCAAGAAAACACAGACTAGCATGCAGCAGGCGGGACTGATTTGAATTCTAAAAGGTTTTTCCTTGAAATAAGCTTTTTTGCAAAGGTTATAAAAGCAAGAAAAAAGATAAAAGGGATCAGAGTTCCAGATAGAGTTTAGGATGTCTTAAAAATCAAATGCAGTCATGAAATGTTGGGCGCTTAGGCACAGAAGCACACAAAGGCATCTCAGCCTTCTTTTCCTTTCATTAAGATTTCCATTTCTTATATTGTGAAGGCTGATGTCACAGGGTGAACGAGCATATAGATGCCTCTGGGGAAAGTTCAGAGGGGACTCAGTCAGGGCTGGCTCCATCATTTAGGGAGAACAGGCAGTAGCCCTGGGCAGCAAAATATTAGGAACTATGAAAATGTATAGTGACTGTATATTGTGTGACCGACTTCAAGCCTGGGGGGACAGACATTTTCCAGTCCACCTGGGGCAATAAAAGCCTTCATTGCCACCACTAGATTCAATCAGGGACATACAGTATTGATTTCCAACATTAAATTACACTGAAGTTTTTATTATTGGATACAGATATTTCCCATTGTTTATAATGTGGACGTGTGTGGAGGGGGGAGGGAAAGGGAAAGATGGGTGAGGCACAGCAGTGGCTTTGACATCAGACCTCAGAAGTCTTTCAGGATAAGAAACCCATCCATTCTCGCACTGTTCTATTGTCTTTGCCCTGAGATGGTTTCACACTAATGCATTTTTGGACAAACAAGGAGTCACGATCTAAGGGGTTGCCAGTTCTTTATGCATGGTTACAATCAAAGAATAAAGGACTATCATCCATTGGCTTATGAGGACGCTTAAACTTAATAAGAATGGTTATTGAGCATGAAAATAGTATTCTTGAATTACGTCAAGGTAATTTTTTTTTATCTTCTTATAAGAACAGGGACATTCTTGGAGCTTGAAATAGATGCAGATACAGATAAGTAGGAATGCTTGTTTGTTTCCACTTGGTTGACACTGATATTTGTCTCTAGTGCAGATGAAAATGCAGACAACACACAATTTCTTTTCCTGCCAGAAGTTGCTCCACTTTTGTTTCCCTTCTGCCCTAGATATAATAAAAGTAAAAATGAAAACATTTTTAATCTCTGAATAATAAAATTATCAATCTACTCAGATGAGGTGCCACAACCTGAAAAGGTGACAGACGTATCTCTATCCATGTGTGCGATTTCTCCTTATAGTACAAGGAAACCAAGTCATCAAGTATTCAAGCACATATTTTTTTAATTCCTTAAATTTAACCCATTACTTCTGAGGCTCTGGGAGATTTTATAATGCTATGGCAAAGGGGGGAAATAGGATGGTATGCCTCACTTTATAATATTCTTTTAGATTCTAACTATTTTTATACAGATGACCGGATACTGCTGTGATCATTGTTTTGAAATTGCTCAACTGTCATAATCATTAATTACCAAGCCACTGATGGATTTCCAGATGGTCAGTCCTAATGGGATGCTTTAATAACTGATAGAACAGCATCAAATAAGGGCTCTTATTATTAAGATGACTGGATCAAATCAGCCACACCTGAACCCAGCAAAGGAAATAATTAATTACTCATATAAAAGTGGTCCAAATCAAATGTATGGGCTACTGATACTCAAAAGAAAAACATTATTAGTCTAAGGATTTCTTTTGTAACTAACTGTTTAAAAAATACAAAGAAATAACTCTGTATATATGAGTGAGTGGCTGGGTGCATGTTCATTTATAAATGTTTGGAGGATGAGGCTGGTCAAGACTTTAATTTTCCTTGGTGTAGGGAACTCTTAATGGGAAACTTCCTCCATCGGTGCAGATTAAAACCTGAACAGGTATTGCAAATTATAGTTTTAGAAATTTGCCTTAGGTATAAGAAGTTGACTTGCCCAAGGTTAAAGAATAGAGGACTATCATCCACTGGCTTACATGGACCCTTAAACTTAAGAATAATTATTTGAATTACATCAAGGTAATTTTTTTTCAGTTGTTTTATAAGAATAAGGCTATTCTTAGAGTATATTTGAGAGGTGGTATTGAATCTAGATCTCTCTGAGTTTAAAACCAATTCTCCATCCATTATACCACACTGTCTCTCACATTGCGTAATGTAACTAGACACTGGTCAAAACACCCAGTCCTTAGGAGTACAAAAAGAGTATTCAGCTGATTCAAATCTTACATAGACTTTGAAACATTTGTAAACATTTTCTACTTTGGGGGTTTGTTTTTGTTTTCAGTAAAGATGAGCCCTTACAATGAGCTATGGAATTGGTATATTCACCAAAAAACTGATGTATTAAAAAAATAATTGGTCCTTTTATCTGCAATTCCTACTAGCCACTATTTTGGTGAGGGCCAGTAATATGAAGGAAGAGGCTTCAGTCTCTCCCCATCCGAAGCCAGCATGTGGTCCATGAATATGAGGCTCTGGTTTTTTTTTTCTCTTTCTGTTTATTCTTTCCTGTTTGCAATTTTGTAGAGATTATAGATAACTATAACTTTGTGAGCTTTGAAAGGTCAAGAGAGGAAGCTACCAGGAGGTTCAGGAACATATTCCATGATGGGGTTTATAGCCATCCAATCCAGCATAGAGACCCTGAGGAATGGTTTTGGGGACCCAGCCCAGCAATACATAAAACAAGGACTCATTCAGTAATTGTGCCACATATGGAAGTGAACTTGGTGGTACAAATATTGTGTAAAAAAATTGATGAAAATGGGTTCAAAAGGCTATAAAACTGCGCATTCTCTTTGCTTCTGTAATATCATTACCAGATCTATATGGAAGAGATCATTAAAAAGGGAAAGGACCTGCTTGTACAAAAATATTTATAGCAGCTCTTTTTGTGGTGACAAAATATTGGAAATTGAGGGTATATCTATTGTGAATTTTAGATTTACTCCACCCTGCTTAGTCTAACAAAACAGGAATGTCTACATCCCTACTTAAGGATTAAGTATTGAGAAGGGTGGCCTATGACAGAAACGTGCTAGCAAATGACAAATCAGAAACAACTGACAGACCCCTGGGCTGTCCTAAGTCAAGCTTAAGCTATCATTGGTACATGTGAAATGCAGGAAAGTGATGTAAAAATGGTCTATGTATTTGGCGTCACTTCCTCTCTCCATCTCTTTTCACAGAGAGGTGGCTCTGGCAGCAGCGTGCTGAGCATCCTGGCATCTTGGCGTGATTGCAACTATTGTCTGGGTTTGGTGGTGAGCATTCTCTTGGAGTTTAGGCTGATTCCTTTTTTTTCTCTTTACCTTCCAAAACACTATCCTCTTAAGAAGCCTCTAATCTTCTGAGGAGACCTCATGGCTAAGGTCTTTGAACTCCCCCTGGCACAGGCTAGGCAGGAGAAATCCTATACCCTTTCCTCTCTCTTCTTCTTAATTCATTCCCTCTATATTAATTAAACCACCATAAAATTTCAAACTGACTTGAGTATTTTATTTGGGATTTTCCCTGGCGACCAATTAAATTTATATTCAGTCACAACCCTAAATTTACCTTTACACCATCAATTGGGGGATGTCTGAACATTTTGTGGTACAAGTTGGTAATGGAATATTATTGTGCTATAAGAAACAATGAGCCAGATGACATCTGAAAAGCTAGAAAGACCTTCAGGAACTGATGCAAAATGAAATAAGCAGGACCAAGAGGACATGATACACAGTAATAGCAACATTGTACCATGATCAACTGTGAAAGACTTAATGACTCTTAGCAAGACAATGATCCAGGACAATTCTGAAGGAATTATGACAAAGAATGCTATTCACCTCCAGAGAAAAAACTGGTGAAGTCAAAATGCAGATCAAAGCACACTATTTTGCACCTTAGTTTATGTTTTTATGAAGGGTTTTTATGGTTTTATATGAGTATTATCTTACAACAATGAGCAATATAGAAACATGTTATACATGGTAATGCATGTATAATAATCCAGATCAAATTGCTTATCATCTCCAAGAGGGGGGGAGGGGAAAGGAGGGAGAAGATTTGGATCTTATAATTTTGGAAAATATATGTCAAAAACTGATTTTGTGTAATTGGGAAAACAAAATATCTTTTTTTTAATTGTGTTAAGTCTGAGCCCACTTTCCCCAAGGACCAAGATAATATGAGAAAAGTCTGCCTCCAGTTGTTAGAGGAAATGTTTGTACTTCTATTCATCCTATATCTTCATAGTAAATATCTTTTTTTAAAAGCTAATCGATGTTCATTGGTTTACTAGAATTGGGGTGTTAATCACCAATAGTTCACAGAACAGGGAACAGACGAGAGTGGGAGCTTGAACCAGTAGTATTTCAGAAAGTCTCTCAGACATATCAGAGGTATATACTAGAATGATAAGGGGGAGGAGATGTAGCTAGCCTGGCTCTAAGACAGTCAGTCTAGAGTTAGCTTGACAATATGTTCCCTGAAACTTGACTACATAAAACAGAAACTTAATATGGTACGCTTTACCTCTTATCCATAATCTATTCACTGACTTCAAATTATAAAGGGTTTTCTGCTGTTTTTCCACCTCTCTCAAGTATGTTCCCTTATTTATATCCTTAACTCTTCACTAATTCATATAAAAGTCTGTGCTTACATAATAGAAGATATTAGTCTTCCATTTTTTCCATCTTAAGCAAATTAATTTTCCAAACTCCAAAAAGAATATTCATAGCTATGATCAAATAAACTGACTGGACTGTAAGGCATAAAAGAAAACAAAAGGTGGGGAGTGGGGGGAGAATAATCAAACAAGGTAAAAGATCACCATGGAAACTACATTGCTATCATTGATGTATGAGCCTACAACACAGTAGTACCAAAATTTTAACTTCCTGCCACCATACAAACAAAATCTTTCATGTAAAAAAAATTATACAATTCCCTGAAAATATAATTCACTATAAGTCTTGTATTGCCCCACCACCACCACCACCCCCACCCCCATCCACACCAAATCTCAATTGAGTGCTGCTCTGAAGACAGATAAAGAACTAACAGTAATTGCACATTTGGCAATTGTTTATTTTGATTCATCTACTTAGAATCTCATTGCCAGTACTTGATAGAAATTTGTGCATAAAATACAAAACAGGAATAGGAAGGAGGGAGGAGGACAAGATATGAAGAATGAGGTGTACGAGGTCCAAACAAGACAGTCTGATTAACACTTGAGTTTGTGTTTTCAGGGCAAAAAAAGTAATTTGGCAAGGTTTCTACAAAGAAATGTAATAATGAAAGGAAAAGGGAGGGAGGAAGGAGGTAGAGGTAAAAGAGGAAATGGACAAAGAGGATAACGAACTAAATCTGGTCTCTGGGGCAGAGTCACACATAGTATAACCAGCAGCCTTCTTCAACTACTGGCCATGACACTTCCAAGAGAAGCTCTAAGCGCAGAGGGGGAAAGAGCAATCACGGAGAATTCAGAGCCTACTAAATGCCCTTAGGAGAGTGCCCAAAGTGGAGCCCTCATCACCTTGTTGGAGGCAAGAACAGAGTGACCCCAATGGAGAAGTAGCTAATGGGAAATAAATTATCTACTCCCTGTCTCTTAAACCATGAGCAAACCCACAAAGAGTTGCTCATAGTAATTTAATGACTTGTCATTCTCTAACCTTTTAGTGGAATAATGAGCTCAATATGGTCACAGTTAGGTCCCAAATCGTGTTTCTTATACAAGTGCCTCATTAAGCATTACAGAGAGAGACAGAGACAGAGACACACATAGAGAGAGAGAGAGAGAGAGACAGACAGACAGACAGACAAACAGACAGACAGAGGTAGAGAGCAAGAGAGAGAGAGAATATATCTGATTCTTTTCCATAGTGATTGCAGCATCAGAGATTGACACCAGTAACAACCACAACTTCAGATACCCCAAGAATCCTTTTGGGAGATTGTCCTTTGATGGCACTAAGAATAACTAGAGGTTCCTCCATCATCATAACAGAAATGGCAGGGGTCTCCAGGACTTGAGAGCTCACCACCACTTCAATGGACAACTCTTGAAAGGAATACAGCTATTCAAAGAGGAAAATCATTGGGGTTTGTGCCTGTGCCAAGATTACCATGTCAAGAATTTAAATGTCATTAGGGAGTTAAAATTCCAGTGTTTATATTTCTCTCCTAAAAGCTCTTCATATTACAGGGATTTTAGCAAATGAACTTTCAAAAAATATATTAAGAATTCATGCTTGATGTACAAATAGAATTGAGGATTTCTGGGAGGAAAACAAGAGCAAGAAAAGAAAATAGTCCATTTTGGATGTGACTGCATGTAGACAGGCAGAAAATAACAACCTATGACAAAAGGTCTATATTGCTTTAAATTTTGTGTTTTAAACTGGTTTTTTTTCAGTGTTATACATAAATATTCAATTCTTTCTTTTTGACCTTCTGTGAAGGTAGTATATATAGCAGTGACATGCCCTTGTTCTTTGACTGAATTGTGGTTTTCTTGGCATAGAGAATAGCCATTGACAAAATCCCTTTCTTCACTATAGATCAGTACCTACTATGTACCCTAAAGTCTTATTAGAGTTTTCTGGAGTCATGTGTACCCAGCACATTTCATTAGAGAATGCCTCCAAGGATCTATATTTGGAAAGACAAACATTTATTGAATACTCAATCACAAGGGACATTATTTTTATTCATTAAAACAGAAAAACTAAAACATCAAGAAAATTTTAATTAACAACTAAATTTTACTTTTAAAAAATACAAAGATTATAAACACTTCTTTAAATCAAATCCTGCCCCTAAAATATAGAACCATCTTTTTTAAGTTATGGCTAAAAAGGCATTTTTTAAACTGAACCCTATCCTTAGCCCCACTTTGCTATGAAATGGCCAATCGATGATGGCATTTAAGGCCCAGTGATTAGAGGCTTATCCTTTTAAAATTAATTTTTCTTGGCCTTACCTTTACCAACCAGGGCACCAGGACCAGAAATCCTGAAAACCAAGTATCCAGAGGAATCAAAATGGGAAAATATTTCCTCTAAACTGACTGCAATGGGCTGGCAGCTTAGATAGGGGCAGGATCCTCCTGAAGACATAACGGAAGATAGCAAATCGCATGCTTGATAGCAACAGGAACTGGTCTCAGCTAAGTATAAATGTCATCAGAGCAAATGAGATGGTACCATGATGGAAAGAGTGTTTGAGGGGCTCCAGACTGTGGACATAGAACCAAATGGGTCTCTTCCTCCCCACCCTGCCCCTTCACTAGAGCCTCAAGGAGAAAGCAGAAGATAAAAGGGTAGGAAGTAGAGGATAAAAGCAGGAATAAAGAGGTGATTGCAGTAATAGAGGTTTCCCAGAGACTAAGAAAGCTGATCCCTCCTTGGGTTCAGAATTCAGAAAAGCCTTCTGGTACCTTAGGTTGTTTCACCTGAGGGTCTGAATAGAAAAGCATGCATAAAGTGCTTGGAATATAAATTCTGGGCAGTGTGCTAAGAGAGACAAATGTAAGCAAGACTCCCAAAGAAATTATTCCCAAAGAACAGTAGTTCTTAACTTGAGGTGTGTGAAATTCTTTTGAGGGCTTTTTTATATGATAATTGTATTTCGATACATGTGGTTTCCTTCAGAATATCACATATATTATTTTATACATTTAAAAATCTTATTCTTAGAAGGGGTCCATAGGCATAGTCTGCCAAAGGCATTAAGAACTATCAAAAAGGTTAATAACTCCTTTAATGAGGAGAAGCATATTAGGAAGAGGTGGTCAGGGAAGAATGTTTTGGAAATGTCCATTTAATTACTATTGTTAGAGCAATAATCATACACTGCCTACCCCCTTTTCTATTCTAGCACAAAGATGGCTGGGGTATAGCCTGACAGATTTGAGTCCAGATTCTCTAAAAAGAACATTCACTAATCAGAAATTCAAGGAAGAGAGCCTAGACAACCAGGTTGGAGAATGGGAAAATGGTAGCGTGAACATACTGTAATATATGGCCAAGAAGAGAACACACACACAGGGAAATGGAGGGAGTGAGAGAAAGAGTTGAGAGAATAGAGAGGGGGAAGATTGACCTTCCCCTCTCTTCCCTTTGGGGAAGATAATCTAGTCTTGTCTCCCTGAGGGAAAGAGTGTGTCTCCTCAGAGAATGGTTCTGAGAGGTGGACATTAAGAACTAGAGGGAAACACTTTGGTAAGATGACACAGTGCCTCCCCTTTTTGGTCCCAGCTATTATTGAGAGGCAAGATGGACTCTTTTGCCTCTGGGTCCTTTGGGTACACCAACTGCCACTCCCCCCCAACCTTGAATTACTCCCCAACCCAGGAGAGATAATTGCTCCTTGGGTCTGGTTGTTTGAAGCCCAGGGATCCTGAGCTAACCCCCCTTTGAGGGAGAGGTATGGTTCTCCTCAAGTCTTCAGTCCCCTTTCCTAGTCTCAGAAACTAGTCAGATCTGATTCTAAATAGTAGATACTTTATTTGGGTTCACACAGGGAAAGGAGAGGTAAGGGTGTCAGGTAAGAAAAGTGGGTGAACAGGAAGCCCTATTGACTGGCAGACTGACCCCCCCAAGATCTCGGGGTTCAGGCTCTTGGCCTTGACCCCTCTTCTGGCCAGCTGCTGGTTTGGTCCCTACTCCTGAGCTAACTAGCTTAAGTAATGGAGTTCAGGGACAAATTAGAGAGAGAGATGAAAAATAGAGATCCTTGAAAAGGGGTATCTCAGAGGACGGATTTTCCAAGTCCCAGTCCCCAATATTCATTGATGACTCTGAGCTGTTGTTGAGAGCTTATTGAGAGATATTCATGGGTTCCCAGGGAAACAGTTGATCTCCAGAGAGACCCAAGCTTAGGAGATCTGCTTCTTAGGCTCCCAGCTGAAGAAGTGAAAGAGCAGTTGGAGTTCTCCCAGCTTCTGTTCTCTGACTGGAATCTTGAGTTTTTTCTTCTGAATCTCTCCCACTCTCTCTCTGCATCTGATTTCTGCCTTGCACAAATTGGATTTGATTCCTTTCTTACAACACCCAGGAATTGTTATATAGCCAATGTGTCAGAAGCAGGACTTGAAAGCCAGTCTAGACTGGTTCTCCATCTACTTCTACCCTGCCTCTCTAAGATATGACATTCTTCCCAATTAATATCACTAATGGTTCAAAATAGCATCAACCTGTTTCATTAATTAACTTGGAAGTCAGTCTTCACTATCATGAGATTAGGCATTACTGGGTTACATTAGTCTTGACCATTATAAATTAAAAACAGAACTGATGAGTTTCAGAAAAGCCCCTCCCAAGCATTTCCACTAGGCTGGCAGAGCAGGGGTGGGGGGGAAGCATCACACATTGTATACACTCCACTGCCCTTCTAATAAAGGTAGTAAAGGTAGCCTGACTATCAGCTCCTGATCAATCAGCTACAGCACCTCTGCGTTGTGCTAGATGTCTGCCTGGAGACAGAGAGCCACAGCATCAGCAGGGAGGGGCCCAAGGAATTCCCCCAGGAGAAAATGTGTCTTTGACCATTCAGGGGTCCCAGCCCGATGAAGCCATTCAAGTACAACCATCCCCAAGGATTCTTCAGCCATCACTGACCATCAGACTACCTTCCCTCTGTCCATCTGTCTGTTCCCTGAAGAGCTTCTAGTGGGTTCCAAAAGAACCAGCAGTGGTTGGGCACAGGGCTTCCACACCACACCTGTATGACTTGGCCGCTTCTCCAAGTGTTCTAAAGTCAGTTTTGTATTTTTAACCTATTAAATATGTCACTGGGTGAAGTGAAAAAAGAATAGGTATAGATGACCTTGTGCTATCAACGTGACCTGAGACATGGAAGAACAAGAGGAGCACAGCCCAGATTCTCCCCTAGGGTGGCATGTGACTAGCCAGGGCTAGGTGTTCTAAGGTGGAATTGGCTACAGCCTGTCAAGGTCAATTATCTGGTGTGCCCCTCTCCTTTTCAATATGGGATTAAGCCCACCACATAATTGCCTGTACCTCACAGTAAAAGGTGTTGCTAAACAGGCTCCTGTTTGCTCAGGGTCAAGTTTGGTCAGGGTCAGGTTTGGCCAGCTTTCATTTTGATCAGAGCATATTTGCTCCCTATCACATTCCCCACAGAGCCTGTTCAAAAGCTTTTCCACTCTCCTCCAGCCCCTGTCTCTCTCCCCACCCCTATCCATCTCTGCCTAGGACAATCGGCTCCTTTACTGAGAAGTTCAAGGTCATCTGATATGACTGCCTTCAATCCCAGTCCTTCACACTTCTGAAGTGGAAGAGAAATGGAGGAGGGGAAAGAGAAGTAGTTGGAAGGTGAGTTTCTACTTAAGCCCTTTTCACAAAGACCTGATAAATGTAGCTTCTGTTTGTATTAGTGCTTTGGCAAGAATCTGCTAATTACAGGTCAAATGCAGTTGAGAAATCTAGCCCCATTTGTAGGAGGAAAGGTAGAAAAATCCCAGAAAAAAATTTAAGGGTGGCAAATTCCAGCTTAAATTAAAAAATCACTCAATAGCCCCTAGCAATTGACCCCCCTGACAAAATAAACAGATGAAGCAATCATTAGATTTGGCTAGCAGCAAAAGTAACAGAACTGAAGACCTCAGCTCCAAGCAAATGTGGAAAGCAGTGGGAAACTGAGAATCGTCTATTAGTCAGGCAATGTGTTTTTTTGCCATGTTATCTCATTCTTACAACAATTCTATGAGGTAGGTAGTATTATTATCCTCGTTTTTCAGATGGGGAAACTGAGGCAAATAGAGACTAAGTGACTTGCCCAGGATTGCACATCTAGTAAGTGTGCGAAGTAGGATTTGGACACAGGTCTTCTTGAGTCCAAGTCCACTATCCATTATGCCACTGAGCTCCCTCCTCCCCAATAATGCAGTAGACATGCAGGAAGATTTCTCATGCTGGGATCCCTTCTTCTACACTATACAATCTATTCCCAAAACAGACACAAGAAGAAATTCAGGTACCTGTGATTTAAGTGTGTTTTAAAAGAAAAGATCTTATAGATTTTTATACCTATTTTCCTTCTATGAGGATACCACTCTCAGCAGTGGAATTATTCCTAATGCCTGGTCTTTCAAACACTATGTTCCAAAGCATAGAGTCACTCCCCCTCTCATTTTCCTGCATATGATCACTATCCTCACTCTTATATTGAACCCATATCTGCAAAGGGCTATATCCTCACATTCAATCTCACTGCAGAACACTAGAACCAATATCTCCAGTCACTCCCATTCATGTTCCAAATGGACTGACACCAATTCTGAAATTACTCCCCAAGGATGGCACGGGGGAAGTTTAGTTTGATTACCTTGACAGATCTACCTCCCCAGCACCTGTCACATTCATATCCCTTCTTCTACCCACACAGGCATCATCCTACATCAGGCTCTCCTGAACTCTATTCTGTTCATCAGTTGTCAGTGGCCTCTTCACTTGGTTATTTTTAGTCTCAGCTACTGTGGTTCCAACATTGGTTCTAAAGGTTAATTATTTGTACTCCTATAGGACTGATACCTGTCAACCTTCTTCAGCACTCCTGGGTCTGCTTCCTCCTTTGGCATAGTTCTTTCAGGTCTTGAACACTCAGTTCATTGATACTTACCATCACTTCCTCTAGCTGGTTCTACTTATTCATGATGGAATTTTTATGTGAGCTTGGTTGCCCACCTCATATAATCTCAAACCACTCCTATTTTCAGGTGCTCAGTAACTCTCCCCACTCTCTAAGCCCTGAAAGAAGGGGCCTGTAAACACAATAGTTAACAATCTTGGTGAAGAGCAAGCATTGAGTGCTAATGTCCTATCCAAATTTTATTTGTACTCAAGGCATTTCAGTTGTGTCAAACTGTTCTTAACTCCATTTAGGGTTTTCTTTGTGAAGCTATTGGAATAGTTTTCCATTTCCTTCTCTAGATCATTTTACCAATAAGGAAAACTGAGGCAAACAAGGTTAAATGACTTGCCCAGAATCACACAGCTAGTAAGTATATAAGGTCAGATTTGAACTTGGGAAGATGAATTTTCCTGACTGGAGGCTTGGATTTCCATGCACTATATACCACTTAGCTGCCACAAGAGATTATTGTTCAGTAGAGTCTGACTCTACATAACCTCATTGACTTTGTCCATAGAGGTTTCTTGACAATGAGATTGGAGTGATTTGCCATTTCCTTCTCCAGTGTATACGCATTTTGCCAAAGAGGAACTGAGACAAATAGGGGTTAAGTGACTTGCCCAGAATCACACAGCAAGAAAATGTCTGAGGGCAGATTTGTACTCAGATCTTCCTGACCCCCTAGCTCTATCCATTGCACCACCAAATACTCCCCCACCAGTAACAGATTCCAATTATATCCTTTCATATTGGAAGTACTGATGTTAGTAAACCTCCACAGAATCTTATATTAGAGAATATCTAATCAGAAAGTTAATTGCATGAGCTCCCAGACTGGCCTGTTTTTAACTGAGTATGTACAGGATATCCAATAGTAATGAAAACAGAAAAGGCCTAAAAAATCTAAGTCACTGACATGAGAAATTAACCCATGAAACAACTCTGCTATTGAGACACTGAATTGTTATTCTGGAAGGTTGCTATCCCATTGTTGAGGCCATACTACCATATGCAACACATCAGGGAATTGTACTGAAAAAAAAATATTAACTAGTAGAAGTGTCCGACAGCCTGGAATTGATGTTGATATTGAAAAAACTGCAAAGGAGTTTAGCAAATATCAGGCAATATGATATAAACCTATTTAAGGTTCCTATTGTTCTCATTTTTCATTTTTCTTTATAAATGCCCAAGGAAGACTCCAAGGAAAATACTTGAATGAGAGGTAGCCCTCAGTACAACTCCCCCACCCATCACCTCAAAAAGACTAGAAAAGTCCCAAAATGAAGCAAATTCAATGAGAAGAAAAAAGAAAAAAAGAAAAAAGAATTCACTAAAAGAAGCAATTCTCACTCAAAAATACAACAAATAAAAATGAAGACTAGTTCACCAACTAAATACTTCTGGAACTTCCAACCCTGGCCTATGCCATGTCCCCTGCCCTCCCCAAAATCACTCTCAGCAGCTGGAGAATATTGACTGGTTCTTCCTCATCCCCTAGATATAGGCATTGATTTTTAAAGTTATCTCTTTGACAATGGAGGGTAGGAGGGGGAAGGGAGAAGTCACTCCAAGGTAACACTGAGGATTATGAATCACAATATCCCCAAAGCTTGAGAGGAAGGAAAAGGTACAATTGTAAAGTATATAGAGTTGACAGAAAAGATCATGGGAGTGAGTAGAGTCCAGGACTGGGGCACAATTGAAATGATTTAGGTTTATTTTTTTTAACTTTTCTGAGTATCAGTTTCCTCATCTATAAAATGAGGTTGGGCTAATTTGCCTTTGAGGTTCCTTCAAGCTTTAAATCTATAGGCATATGATTCTATGAAATAAGCAGCCAGCAAAAGAGAAAGGTAGAGAAGGGAAAGAGTTTCAAAGGCAACTCGGGGTCTCCTCTCATAAGTGTCTGGGGTCCCTTCTGCCATCATAGTTTAACCAGGCCCCTTAGGTTAAATGAGCACCTCAGATCTGGAACTGGTAAAGCTCCTAAGATCTGGAATGGAAAAGTGAGGAGGTCGACCTACAGCAGCTTTTTAAGGTCCTGTAGCACCAGCCAAGTCATGCTCATGCTTATGCTTAAGAACCACAAATTAATCTGATGGTCTAATCAAATAAAGAATAAACAACAAGGATTTAGGAAAAGATTCAACCACAGGGGACCTATGGAAAGGAAAAGAATTAAGCAGAAATATTAAAAAAAACAACAAGAAAAGAAATTGTCAATCTTATAAGAAAGGAAATGACTTCACCAATATTTCTAATAAGAGATCTAGAAAAATCAAATAAAAGGCTGACTTTCCAAAACAGTGATTGTTCAGAAAAAAAGTAAGAGAAAGGACCTAAAAAGTCAGGAACAAAAGGAAAATTAATTGAACAAAATCATATTATAACAAGATTGGAAGAACACGTAAGAGACCTACAAAACAAAGCAAAAAAAAAAGCCTGAAGGTAAATGTAAATATGAAGGTAAAATACAAAGGACTAACTTTAGGATTATCGATCCAGGAAAACATCAAGAAAAAGAAAATCTGAATACCATATTTCAGGAAACCACATAGGAAAATTGTTCAGAAATACTGGAAATAGATAACAGAATATAGTGAGAGAATACAATGAACACCAATAGAAAAAAATTTTACTCACCAAGAAACACCACACATAATCAAAGTTCTGAGTTACAATAGAAAAAAAAAGAAAAATTTTTCAAGCAACAATGATGAGGAAAACCCTTTCACTTTCTAAGGAGAATCAATTAGAACAGTTTAGGATTATTCCTTTGTTTATAAGAAATTTTTAAAACTGGAATATCATATCTTCAAAGGAATTGGTTGGCACCCCAAAACAATATCCCAAGGAGCTGTCTGAAGCATAAAATTAAGTAATTACAACTTAAGCAAAAGGGATAATTTTATTAATTCCTTTAAAAGAATCCAAAGAGGAAGGAGGATACTCAACATCCAAAATGGCCAAACAAAAGAAAGTTAAATACTTTCAGATAGCAGTGGAAGATGAAGAAATGAAATGTTTATCTTCATGTGGCAAGGGCTAGACAAAGCCAGGAATGAAGGGTGTGAATTATTTTTGTTTGTTATTTGCTGTTCTTTGGAATTAAATTTGCCAAAACAATCAAAACTTAATGTTGTGAAAGATTAAATAATAGACTTGCTCCAAAGAAGAAATATGAGAAAATGCCTCACCCTAATCCTTAGCAGAATTTGATATCAATAAGTTTGGAATATAGTATTTAATATCAAATGTTCTGTATGTGTCTTTCAGTTTTGCTGAATTTTTTAAAGCTTTATTTTTTATGAATTCTTTATTATAAGGATGTTTCTGAGATGGAAAGGGATAAAGTGGAAATAGAGATGACATAAAAGAAAAATATTAATAAAATCTATTGAAAAAGTCAAAGAAAATTTGCACATTGAGATGCATTGGGAAGCCTTTGGGGCTAAAAAAGTCTAAGGAACAAAAACTACAACTGGAAACATCAAAAGAACAGTAGAAGGAAGAATTAATATTTCAGGGGGAAATTCATTCCTTTAACTGTAAATCAATATAAATAAGGAGTTGGAACAAAATCTAGCATATTATAGGAAACCATAGAAATAAGGAATTGCAATCACAATTTCAAATAAAGCAATAATTTTAAATGGTATCAAGAGAGACCCAGGAAATGTATATATATATATATATATATATATATATATATATATATATATATATATATATATATATATACATATATATATATTATCTTTAAAGACACTATAAATATTGCAAAAATATTAGTAAGATAGATACCCCAAATTGCGTAGCATCTAAATTCTTTAAACCAAAAGCAAGGTAAAGTCCAAAAAAGATAAAGCTGAACAAATCCAACAGAAATAGCTTTAAAAGAAAAACATATATCTGAGTACACTGTTGGAAAATTAGATTTGTCTTACCTATGGAGATGGCCAAATGTCATTATTAAAGCAAACATATACCCCATGGTACAGTTTTTAAAACTAATCAAGTGCTAGATCATAAATTAAAAAGAAAAGAAAAAATAGTGAATACATCCTTTATATTTATAAAAATATTAAGGAATAAAATTAATATTCCCAAAATGTGGATCTAAATAAATACTAAATATTGACATCCTAGATAATGAATACACCAAAGATTAATAAAAACAACAAATAATTGTGTTAAATATAATGAAAACAATGAGACAATATACAAAAACTTATTAGACTCAAAGCAGTCCTCACAGTAAAATGTATATCTCTAAAATCATTAACAAAATACAAAATATAGAATAAACAGCATTCAGTAAAAAGACTAGAAAATAAACAAATGAGCAACTATAAAATTAAAAATAAGAAAACTTTAAAATAGAGGAAAAATAAATCTTATTAAACTATAGAACTAAAAATACTAACAAAAATAGGGCAGCTAGGTGGCTCAGTAGAAAGGGAGCCAGGCCTGAAGAGATAAGATACTGAATTCAAATCTGACTTTAGACCCTTCCTAGCTATGTGACCCTGGACAATTCATTAATTCCCACTGCCTACCCCTTACTACTCTTCTACCTTGGAACCAATACACAAAATTGATTATAAGATAGAAGGCAAGGTTTTTATTTACTAAAAAAGAAAGGAAGAAATCACTAGCTAATCTAATTAATTCTTTAAGACAGGAGAAACTCAAATAACAAAAAAAAAAGGAACAGATGAACTTCTATGCCTGTGGAATTGAGAATTTAGAATTTAAAGGAAGTTAATTATCTATAAAAATATAGACTATACACACTAACAAAACAGTAGTAGTAGTCGTAGTCTCTCAGTAACCGAGGATGACGTTTGTCTTTGTGCGTTTTCATCTATGATAGATGAGTGTGCACAAAGACACTTGTGCATGAAAGAGATTTAAGTGGAAAAGTCAATGCACAGAGACAGTCCCACTCTCTCAGCGTTGGAAGCCTGGGTCCAGTGGCACGAAAAATCGTTACACCTGGAGACTTCCTCAGCTGCATTGGATGGCCGTGTTGTCTTTTGTGCTTCAACACACCCTAAGCATTCCACAGTGCTTTGCTGCGTCGCCATCTCAGCCGTTGAACCTTCTTGTTGATTTCTTCCGCCTGTTCCGCCGAAACAGTCTTCACATGCTGGGTGAGCAAAGCCTTAGTTCACCAGGGGTCTACGACCCAACTAACAAAACACGAATTATCTTAAATAGCAATGTCTTAGAAAAAGAAATCAAGCAAGCCAAACATGAATTGCCAATGGGTAAAAGGCTAAAGTCAAATGTATTTCCAAGAGAATTCTACCAAACTTTTAGAAAGGAATAAAAATTCTATGTTACACAAAGTATTCTCAAAAACAAAGATAGAAGGCTCCCAATCCAATTCCAATTTACAAAACAACTACAATCCTAATACCCAAACCAGGAAGAGACAAAAAATAAAAAAAGAACTATGGCAATGTAACAATGTTGAATGACATACCTGTCATGTCTAGAATGCATTCTCTCTTCACCTTCACTTTGAAGTACTCCTTATTTTGAGAGTAGGTCAAGTGCTATCTTCTACCTTTTTCCATCCCCCCCAACAACTTAGTGCCCTCCTTTCTTAACTATCTTATACTTAACTAACTTGTGTTTGATTTGTATTTATTATATATATATTCATTTTGAATATATCCATTCTATATATAGACACATTTTACATATACATATGTACACATATAATACATGTGTATATGTGTGTGTGTATATATATATATATATATATATATATATAGAGAGAGAGAGAGAGAGAGAGAGAGAGAGAGAGAGAGACAAAGAGAGAGAAAGGGAGGGAGGGAGACTTTCCCAAATAGAATTTAAACTCCTTGGAACCAGGGATTGCTCCATTTTTGTCTCTGTATCCCTAAGCACTTAATATAGTTCCTCGTAATTAGGAAATTCTTAATAAAGAAACTTTGATTGATTGAATAATTAAAAAATAATTAATATTTCAATGTTATAAAATTTAATTCAAACAAAGAATAAAAGGATAGAACATGAGGCAAAGCAACTAGCATAATTAATCAGGTTTATATATATATAATATGTATTTCAATAGATGCCAAAAAATCCTTTAACAAAGTATTGTTTATAATTACGTATCCCAAAAACATAACAACTAATTGTATATGATGAAGAGTTTGTATCTAATGCCAAGAACTACCATTAGTGGTGGTAGTAGTCTCTCAGTAACCAAGGATGACGATTGTCTTTGTGCGTTTTTGTGCACAAAGACACTTGTGCATGAAGATTTAAGTGGAAAAGTCGATGCACAGAGACAGTCCCACTCTCTCAGCGTTGGAAGCCTGGGTCCAGTGGCACAAAAAGTCGTTACACCTGGAGACTTCCTCAGCTGCAATGGATGGCCGTGTTGTCTTTTGTGCTCCAACACGCCCTAAGCACTCCACAGTGCCTTGCTGCATCACCATCTCAGCCGTTGAACCTTCTTGTTGATTTCTTCAGCCTGTTCCGCTGAAACAGTCTTCACGTACTGGGTGAGCAAAGCCCTGGTTCACCAGACGTCAACGACCCGATGGCTACCCTCACAAGGTTTAGCTGGCCTGTCGAAGCCATTGCCCGGGGTGTGGCCACTGCTGCATGCTAGCAGCTACTAGGAGCCACAAGTGAGAGCTGGGTGTCAGGTGAGGGTCATAGGCTGGAGAGCTGCCCTAGGAGGGCACGACAAGCCCTCCATACCAGAGATATTACTCCTCCCTGAGCACCCCATACACCCCAAGAACTACCATTATTTGCTATGGTAAAACACCAAAGTTTTTTCAGTACATAGAGACATAAATCATGGATGCCCCTCTTTCTGCTATTATGTGATGTGTTTAGTCTTAGGAATGCTACCTATAGAAATAGCACAATAGAAAAAGGAGTGTAAAATGGCCAAAAAATGAACAAAAAAAGAAACAAAATTATCTGTATTTGCAAATAATTTGATACATTTAGAAAATCCCAGATAATCAATAAGATTGATAAAGAAATGAAGTGATTCATTTCTTCAGCAAAGTAGCAGTGTACAAAATGGACCCACAAAAATCATCAATATTTCTATATAAGAATCTTAGCAAGCAAACCATATAAATAAAACTAATGCATCCAAAATTAGAAGGGAAGCAACAAATTGGGAAACAATCTTCATTACAAAAACCTCTGACAAAGGTCTAATTACTCAAATTTATAAAGAGCTAAACCAATTGTACAAAAAATCAAGCCATTCTCCAATTGATAAATGGTCAAGGGAAATGAATAGGCAATTTTCAGTTAAAGAAATCAAAACTATTAATAAGCACACGAAAAAGTGTTCTAAATCTCTTATAATCAGAGAAATGTAAATCAAAACAACTCTGAAGTATCACCTCACACCTAGTAGATTGGCTAGCATGACAGCAAAGGAAAGTAATTAATGCTGGAGGGGATGTGGCAATGTCGGGACATTAATTCATTCCTGGTGGAGTTGTGAATTGATCCAACCATTCTGGAGGGCAATTTGGAACTATGCCCAAATGGGTGATAAAAGACTGCCCTTTGATCCAGCCATAGCACTACTGAGTTTGTAACCCAAAGAGATAATATGGAAAAAGACATGTACAAAAATATTTAGAGCTACACACTTTGTGGTGGCCAAAAATTGGAACATGAGGGGATGCCCTTCAATTGGGGAATGGCTGAACAAATTGTGGTATATGTTGGTGATGGAATACTATTGCACTCAAAGGAATAATAAAGTGGAGAAATTCCATGAGAACTGGAACAACCTCCAGGAATTGATGCAGAGTGAGAGGAGTAGAACCAGGAAAACATTGTACACAGAAACTGATACACTGTGGTACAATCGAATGTAATGGACTTCTCCATTAGTGGCAATGCAGTGATCCTGAACAACTTGGAGGAATCTGCAAGAAAAACCACTATCCACATCCAGAGGAAACACTGTGGGAGTAAAAACACCAAAGAAAAACAACTGCTTGAATCCATGGGTCAAAGGGATGTGGTTGAGGATGTAGACTCTAAATGAACATCCTAGTGCAAACAATAACATAGAAATGGGTTCTGATCAAGGACACAAGTATTACCCAATGAAATTGCATGTTGACTGTGGGAAGGGTAGGTGGAGGGGAGGGAGGGAAACAATGTGATTATTGTAATCAAAGAATAATGTTCTAAATTGACTAAATAAACTAATTCAAATGGGGGGGGGAAGCAAACCATAAAAAATTATAATAAGAGACATTCCATTCAAAATGACTACAAAGTTGATAAAATATCTGGGAGTTATACCATCAAACAATCTATAAGATTTATATGTTTAAAGCTACAAAACATTCCACAGAAATAAAATGAGACTTATAAGATTAAAGAAATATTCACTGCTTATAGTTGGGCTATGCCAATATAATGAAAATGATCTTAATTAATTTATAGATTTAAAGCTATACCTAGCAATCAAATTTCTAAGGTTCTACTCTATGTGGAAAAGGTAGACAAAATAACAACAAAATTTGGTTGGATAACCAAAATGTCTAGAGTCTCATGTGATATAAAAAGGAAATATACTAATCATTAATAGACCTCAAATTATATTATAAATCATCAGCTATCCAAGTTACATTGTACTGGTTTAAATTTTTTTTTTAAAACAGAAAAGTTGAACATCCTACATAAGTAGAGACAGGAAACAATCAAAAACAGTAGCCAAATATTTGATAAAGCATGAACATAGCTTATAGGGTGAAGTATTAACTTTTTGACAAGAATTTCTAGAAAGAAGTTGGTAGAAATTAGGTTTAGACAATAATCTATACAACACAATAAGCTCAAAATAGATATGAAACTGAATTTAAAAGAAATGAAAAGAAAATGAAAGAAGATATCTTTTACAACTATAATAAGGGAAAGAATTCTTTCCCTTAGAAATGGAATGGGGAAACCATAGAAAATAAAACACAGCAATTCAATTAAATAAAATTCAAATGTCTTGTATTACTACAATCAATGATGAAAATAATTGAGGCAAACTATAGAGTAGGGGAAAATACCTCAAATACCATCACTAAAAATCTTATATCCAATATACATAGAGAATTAAGTCTTCTCGAGTCAACAAGCATTTACTAAGTGCCTACTTTGGACCAGTCACTGGTGTGATAATTAAAATCACTTTTAAAGATTGTTATAATATTAATTTATGGTCACCAAGGAATTTACTTATGAAATTCCTAAAATGAAACACTCAAGTCATAATGGAGTTTATGGTGGTTTAATCACAATGGGAGTAAGAAAGAAGGAGAGGGAGAGAAGGAAAGAGGGGGAAAAGGAAAAAGGTTAACTCAACCTTCTGGCAGAGCCAGAGGGAGTTTAGGCCTGAAGGCCAACGTAAAAAGGAGAATCAGTCCTTGACTCATGTGACCAATCTGAAGGAAAGCTGTCTGTCGGCCTCCTCCCTGCTCAAGTTCCTAGAACAAACTGGCGCCTAGCCCTGTCCACAGGAAGTGAGCGAATTCCAAAGGCTGTTCCCTACTTCACTTCCTGTGCCTCACAAGTGCCAATGGTGACTCAAGCTTGGCTTAGGACAGCCCAGGTGGGCAGTCAGTTATTTCTGATTTGCCATTGCCTAGCACATGCTCGTGTAGCGAGGGTGTGCACAATTTTGGGTGCCAGACCAAGCAGGAGATTTAAAAATCACAATCCCCCCTGATGATGATTGGGGGACTAGTCTCCCCAATTGATCACTAAACATAAGTGTCCTGTACCCCAAAATTTCTGACTGCCAATGCATACAAAATTTCTACCTCTAAGAGGAAAACTACAATAGTTGTGGGAAATAGATTGGGGGAAATAGAAGAGAGAGAGAGACAGCAAAACCAATGTTTTGCTGGGCACATTGACAAATCCAGGATGGATTCATACACTTCTAGGCCAATGCAAAGGTTTTGAACCTAGTGTGAAGACTCAAGGTTACTGTGTTTAACATTGTTAGACATAGGCTTTCCTTGTGTCTACACTCATTCTGAAAATACTCACAGACGAGTATCCCTGAAACCTTGGCTCCTATAATCTGGTCCCTTTTCTGTCTTTCATAGTGTGGTAACTTTCTGTCGTCCTGGCTATTGACTGGGTAAATGCATCATTGCTTAGATAATTTTAATTGGGCCCTAATTCAAGGACCTGTTATAGATTTATTTTGCCTTTACATGGAATTTTTACAGATAAAACTTTGATAGTCTATATTTTCATCCAGAAATTTTTCTTTTTTATTTGGATATCTTTTTAATTTCTCTTACCAATTGATTAATATACCTCATAACTCAGTCATGCATCCCTAAGTGATCCTATATTTTTCAAATCACCCACAACATGGGGAAATGTAAAAAAATATTATTATTTAAATTGCAAAGTTTAAATTCCTTTTGAGAAGAATTTTAGGTAAAGAAAGATGCTACTTCCCTGAATCCAGAAACTGAACTATTGGAGAAGACACCATGAAGAAGCCTCCAGACCACAAGCTGCACAAGAATGAACTTTGGGTGTGGTTGGTTGAACATTTATTTGTATGTATACTTTCATGCCACAGGAGACTGCCCCCTAACTGGCTTTTTGTCAATGCATCTAGCAATTATTGGTTTTGTTCTTTTTTTTCCTCTTATCCTCAAATTATTGTAATCTTTAAATTGATTATGTTTTTATGATCCTTTGGGGAAGACCTTCCCAAATGATCACATGGAGAAATGTAAAAATGGAGAGTTGAACTCGGGACTCCATTTCCCACGAATCTTTGCTCACTTCCCAAAATGCCTTGTAACCTCACCTGGGCAAAAAGCGAGATGGGGTATTTAACCTGGCTGTAAAGGCTACTGGGTCTCTTTTCCTACTTCTGCTTCCCAGCAGAGGCATCTCTCATGATGTAGGTGAGGTTGTCTAGGCCTTTCTGGGCCTAGACACATGCCTTCTTATTCTGTATTTTCACTTTTAATAAACCTCATAAAAATATAATACTCCTTGCAGAGAGAAAATAATTTCTACCTGCCTCAGTTTCCCCCCGAATTTTAACTCTTACACTGGACAAAGTCCAGGGCATACAAATATAAGCAAAAAGAAAGACAGCTCTAGCCCTCAAGGAGATTACATATTAATAGGAAAAGATAACACATAAAAAGGAAGCTGAAAAGATCAGAGTAGAAGGTACCCCCTCACATACCCTGATAGTAAAGAGAGTGGTTGAAAAAAAAAGTCTAAATATTCAAGATTAGAGTCCAAAAAGGAATGAAGGAATAGACAAATTAACAAAAATATTTAATACCAAGAGCCATTCCCAAAAAAGTGATCAAAGGATAACAAACATTTTTAGAATTGTAACTATAAATTACCTTTTGCAGATACATTAAAAATCAATAGTACGAAAAATACAAATTTTAAAAATTATGATATTTCACATTAAACTATATAAATTGACAGTTGACAAAAATGAGAATAATAAATGGTGAGGTAGGGAGTTGAGAAGAGATGTTTCATTAAAAGACTATTGGTAGAAATGGGAATTAGTCCAACTGTTGTGGATAATGGTTTTGAATTTTACTAAAAAGAGAAGTGACTAAACTATCCACACCCTATATATCCTAAGAAAGTTAGAGACTGGTGGAAAAAAAAGGACCAGTGTATAAAAATAACCATTGCAATATTATTTGATATAGCAAGGAACTATAAACAAAGTGAGTTCCCATTGATTAGAAAAGACTGAAAAAAATACTATGGTATATAAATGTAATAAAATATTTTACATTAAAAAGTAACAAATATGAAGCATTCAGAGAAACCTGAGAAGATTTATATCACTTAATACAGAATAAAATAAATACAAGCAGGATCAAAAGAATAATCTAAATATTAACTACAACTTAAATGAAGAGATCACTAAAAGGTAGTGATGCTCAAAGTAAATAATAAACCAATGATCATCTGGGAAATCAGAAAATAAAGCATACCTTCCAAAATAGCCCATTTTACTTTTATACAGCTCTATTCAAAAGAAAAATTTTCCTTTGTCAAGCCAATATCTGCCTTTCTGTAACTTACAACATCATGGAGCTAGAGTTGAGAGGGACCTCAGAGACAATCTATGCCAACCACTTTAATTGAGAAGTGAGAAAAACTGGGACTTAGGGAGGTCAAGTGATTTTCCCAAAATCAAACTAGTATTGGAGGTTATTGTTCCTTTTTCCGACTCTCAGAGCCAAAAAATAAATTAGAAAGGCCCAATCTCTCTTCCTCATGATGACTTTAAATGCTTGAAGATAGCTAACATGTCTTTCTTATGCCTTCTCACTTCCAGACAAAGCTTCCCACTTCCTTCTGTCAGCGTTTATATGGCAAGTTCTATAAGACACTGATCGACATCATGACTCATCTCTAGATATTCTCCAGTTTATCAATGTCCTTCCTAAAATGAGATGTCTAGAATTGAATACAGTACTCTAATTGTAGACCTGCACACTATGCTTCGTCAATGCAACAAAAGATTGACTTAGTTTCTTTATCTGATAGCAAAGAATTGGAAAATAAAAGAGTTGCCCTTCAGGTGAGGAATGACTAACCAAGTAATGGTACATCAATGGAATGGAACGCTATTGTCCTGTAAGAAATGATGAAGGGGATAGTGTCAGAGAAACCTAAGGAAAATTGTATGAACTGATGCAAAGGTGAAGAGAACCAGTAAAACACTATAAAATAACAATGGGCAGATAGGTAACACAGCATCAGGCTTGGATTCAGGAGGAGTTCCATTCAAATTTGGCCTCAGACACTTCCTAAAGGGATGTGTGCTGTGGACAAATCATTTAGCCCTAATTCACCAGCCCTTACCACTCTTCTAACTTAGAATTGATACAGAAGGTCAGGGTTTTTTTTAGTAAGTAATATAATAAAATAGCATCAATGTTGTCAGTAATTTTTAAAAACTCAAAAACTAATCAAACAATGACCATCCACTATTTCCAGAAGACTTTTGATGAAGCATGCCCACTCCTAAGAGAGGGCAGGCAGAGACATATTTTTAGACACGGCCAAAGGGGAAAAAAAATCTTTTTAGCTTGACTATCCATATTTTTAAAGACTTTTCATTTTTCTTGCTTTCTTAATGAGGAGAGGAGTTGAATGTGTAAATGTAGGAGAGGGAGGATGTTCATTTGAAACTAAAATTACATTTAATATTAAAAAAGACTGCATTAACTTTTTTGGCAACCATATTATACTGTTAAGTCATGTGTCACTGCTAAATCACCAAGATGTTTCAAACTGTTATCTTGTAATGCCTTCCTCAACTTGTACTTGTTGATTTTTTTTTCAATTTCTATGTAAGATTTTTTAAAGCCAATTTGGCCTTGATATAAGGGAAAGTTCTTACCAACTAGAACTGCTCAATAGTTGAATAGGCTGCCTCAAGAAACAGTGGGCTTTAACACACTAGGATTGTTCAAGTAAAAGTTGAATGATCTTTTGTCAGTTATATTGTAGGGAGGATAACTGTTTATATGTGATTTGGAATACATGAACTATGAGATTCCTTCTAGCTCTGAAATTCTATGATTTTACACTTCACTTATTCCTATTAAATTTCATCTTATTAGATTCTGCCCAACATTTTAGGTTGTCAAGATCTTTTTGGATCCTGACTATCACTCAACACACTTGCTACCTCTCCTAGGCTATATCAGCTGAAAATCTGATACACTTATACATACATATATATCCATACGACTAATAAAAATATTAAATAATGCAGGGGTAAATAAAAATCTCATCCCAAATTGGCATCAAACTGTGAATGACTACATTGAATACAACATTCAAATAGTTGTACAACAATCAAATCGTGTGTCTGTTTGGCCATCTCTTTCCATATTTTCCACAAGATTAGCAAGAATCATGTTGTCAAATACTCCTCTAAAATCTAGGGTAAACTGTGTCTATAGCAATCCTCTTCTCTAACAATCTAGTAACTGGTAAACAAAAGATAAAGAAAATGTCCCATTATATGTTCTCGGTGAAACAATGCTGGCTCTGTATTATTGCTTCTTCCTTTTCTTGATGTTATTAACAATCCTCTTAATATATTTCCAAGAACAGCTGAACAAGTTGTGATATCTGATCATGATGCAATATTATAGCACTACAAGAAACAATGAGTGAGATGCTCTCAAAAAAGTCTAGAAAGATTTACATGAATTGATACAAAGGGAAGAGAGCAGAACCAGAAGTGATGGTACACAATAACAATAATATCATATGATGATCAACTGACAATAACTTAACTCTTTTCAATAATAAAAAATCCAAGATAATTCCAGAGGATTTATGATTTAAAAAAAAAACTATCCACCTCCAGATAAAGAACTGATGGAGTCCAAATGCAAATTAAAGTATATAATTTTTTACTTTATTTTTTGTCTCTGTTATTTTTTACATGACTAATATGGAAATGTGTTTTATATGACTGCAAATGTATAATTTATTTCAAGTTGCTTGTTGTCTCAGGAAAGAGGGAATGGGGAAAGAATAAGGGAGAGAATTTGAAACTCAAAATTTTTTAAAAGAATGTTAAAGGGGGGGCAGCTGGGTAACTCAGTGGATTGAGAACCAGGCCTAGAGACAGAAGGTCCTAGGTTCAAATCTGGCCTCAGCCATTTCCTAGCTGTGTGACCCTGGGCAAGTCACTTGACCCCCATTGCCTAGCCCTTACCACTCTTCTGCCTTGGAGCTAATACACAGTATTGAATCCAAGATGAAAGGTAAGGGTTTAAAAAAAGGAAAGAAAGAAAGAAAGAAAGAAAGAAAGAAAGAAAGAAAGAAAGAAAGAAAGAAAGAAAGAAAGAAAGAAAGAAAGAAAGAAAGAAAGAAAGAAAGAAAGAAAGAAAGAAAGAAAGAAAGAAAGAAAGAAAGAAAGAAAGAAAGAAAGAAAGAAAGAAAGAAAGAAAGAAAGAAAGAAAGAAAGAAAGAAAGAAAGAAAGAAGAAAGAAAGAAAGAAAGAAGAAGAAAGAAAGAAAGAAAGAAGAAAGAAAGAAAGAAAGGAGGAAATCAGAGACTGATACACTGTGGTACAATCGAACGTAATGGACTTCTCCATTAGTGTCGATGCAAAGTCCCTGAACAATCTGCAGGGATCTAGGAGAAAAAACACTATCCACATTCAGAGGAAACACTGTGAGAGTAAAAACACCGAGGAAAAGCAACTGCTTGACTACAGGGTTGGAGGGGATATGACTGAGGAGAGACTCTAAGTGAACACTCTAATGCAAATACCAACAGCACGGAAATGGGTTCGAATCAAGAACACATATGATACCCAGTGGAATCATGCATAAGCTATGGGAGAGGTGGTGGGAGGGGGGGGTGGAAAAGAAAATGATCTTCATTTCCAATAAATAATGTTTGGAAATGACCAAATAAAATAATGTTAAAAAAAAAAAGAAAAGGCAAACAATCCAGAGCAGTGTTAGTATTTTGGTCCCTTTCAGATCCCATGGTTTTATGCTGTAATGATTTTTAGGGTGTAGCTAAGAAATGGGTTCTCCCTCCTTGGAGGTCTTCAAGTACTGGAAAACCAATTATTGGGTATTCTATCATAAGGATTCCTTTTGTATGTGGGTTGAATTATATGATCATGGTCCCTTCCAACTTTTAACTTCTGGGACTGTTTTGCCCAGAGTATATATATATATAATATATATATATATATATATATATATATACATATATATATATATATATATATATATATATAGTTAGATTTAGTTTTGAGCGTTAAATAGTTGTAGATAAGAGAGTGGGAGCCATAAAATGTGATAATTAAAATGTTTGGGAGCAAGGGAAAAATATAACAATTATGACCGCTGAATATATGTTTTCTACTGTGTCTTGGTTTTATATAAATATAAGATGGTCGCCAGGGAATATATTCCCAATTTATGAATATGCCCAAGCCAACTGGGTTTTATAGAGAAATTTAATTTATAATATACTGATTAATCAATAGAAAAAGAGAGAGTTAAGAAAGGAATAAGAAGGAAGGGCCTCAAGCCAATAAGGCCTAGACCTCAGTCCTAAGAGATAAATCAGTCAGTTGGTTTTATCACTCACCTAAGATCTAAAAAAAAAAAATATATATATATATATATTATGTGTGTGCACTAATAAATGGACTCTTGAGTAAAAACCTGCTCATACCTGTTTATTCATACCCAACACTATACATTCTCTGGTAGGACTCCTAACTTGTCCTCCTACAACTGACTTACATTACTCATTTTGGGATGCATTTCTAGGGGAAGAAATTTTAATATTGAAACTCTGATTAACTGACCAAAACTTCCAATTATTTTTTGCAGTACTTACAACAGCATCTAGCACATAGTGGGTGCTTAATAAGATGCTTATTGACTTGTTGTCCTTATTTTCTACATTGACCTTTAAGAGAAGCAAAGAATACAGCAAGCTGCAATCAGAGATTTCTTTTTCCTCTTCCCCCAGAAAGGTAACTTCCAGGCTGTATCTTGAGGTCAGTACACATTTAGCCCAATTTCCTGCATCTTCTATATCGACAATACCATATAATGAGAATTTATAGTTAGACTTATAACCCAGAGGCACTGTAAGATCCTCAATCATCAAAGAAAGATGCAATTACATTTACTGCTCTGTACTTCCTAAGGAAGGAAAGTGTACTAATATGCTTTACAAAGATTTCCAGCAACAGTTGAAACCAGAAAGAGATTTGGGGTTAACCATGACTTCAGTTAACTAGAATATCCCCCACTCTCAATTTACACAGTAATAAACATGTGTGCTTTATAGAATTTTTCGATCTCCATCGTTAATATTCTAGGAAGAGAGCAATTCATGCTGGTTTACTTATGTGAGGGTTTTGTTTTCATTTTAGTCTGCCATCTTAGCAAAGTGATCACAGGAAGATTACTTGTCTTCATTATTGCATCAGCAAGTACCGTGACTGTCCTGGCTGTTTTTGTCCAAAGCTACCTAAAGAGAAGTTATCTATCATTCCCCTTCCAGTATTCACCTTCAGATAAAGAAATGTCTATCAAAATATTGCCATCGATGCAGCCATGACGGATAAATTTCATTATGTGCCATGTGTTGGGGGATGTCTGTTTGATCTGTAGTATATACCCTCCCCAGCCTGATTAACATCATCATCATCACCATCGTTTATACAGCACCTACTATTTGTCAGGCACTGCACTAAGTGCTTTACAAATATTGTCTCATTTTATCCTCACAACAACCTTGGCATGGGTAGGTGTTATTTTTATCATCTATAGTTTACAATTGAGGAAACTGAGGCAGAGGCCCACTATTTCACCCTTTCATTAGGCAAGATGGTGCCCTCCCCTAAAACCCGCCATATTCTCACTAGACCAGATACCTGCTGCATTGATGCATTCTGGGGCTACAATTCTGACATCCACCATTGGATGCTGCCCAGAATTTCTGCCAATTCTCCTCAAGCTGGGAGTGGGGAACATTTGTGGAAGATACAAAAAAAAATGTACTAATTCTGACCTGAGACTAGAACTACAGGGTCCACAGAGCTAATTCAACATTTCTTGGTTAGGCGAAGAAAAAAAGGGAGAGTTGGTCAGTTAATTAACTACCCTTTATTAAATGTCTACTGTGAGCCAGGCCCGTGCTTAGCCCTGAAGATACCAAAAAAGGGGGGCAAAAGGCAGTTCCAGCCCTCAAGCAGTTCACAGTCTGAAGTGGGAAACAATATGAAAACGACAATATATTGTATATATGTATATGGAGAGAGAGGAAGGGAGAAAGGGAGAGAGAGAGGGAGGGAGGACAGTAGATAGATAGATAGATAGATAGATAGATAGATAGATAGATAGATAGATAGATAGATCGATAGATAGATAGATCGATAGACAGACAGACAGACAGATAGATAGACAGATAGACAGATAGACAGACAGACAGACAGACAGATAGATAGATAGATAGATAGATAGATAGATAGATAGATAGATAGATAGATAGACAGACAGACAGACAGACAGACAGATAGATAGATAGACAGACAGACAGACAGACAGATAGATAGATAGACAGATAGACAGACAGATAGATAGACAGATAGACAGATAGATAGATAGATAGATAGATAGATAGATAGATAGATAGATAGATAGATAGATAGATAGATACACAGAGAAAGAGAGAGAGACAGAGGAGGAGGGAGGGAGGAAGGGAGAGGGAGAGAGAAACAGAGAGAGACAGAGGAGGAGGGAGGGAGGAAGGGAGAGGGAGAGAGAGGGGAGGGAGAGAGAGATAAAGAAATGTAGATATAGATGTAGATGTAGTTATATTCAGGATAAGTTCAGGATATTCTCAGAAGAAAAGCACTAAGGTTCCCAGAAGGAATTAGAAAAATTTCTAATCGAAGATGAGATTTTAGATGAGATTTGAAGGAAGCAGGAGACAGTGGTGAAGCGGGAGAGAATTTCCAGGCCTGGGGAATAGACAGAGAAAATGTAATTGGGAGATAGATGTCTTATTCAAGGGACAGCTAGGAGGCCAGGGGTCCTGGATCACAAACCAATAGGAGTAAGAGGTAAATAAGAAGACTGGAAAAGCAAGCCCAGTTGGGTTATGATGGGTTTTGTACACCGATGGATTCTATATTTTATCCTACAGGTGATAGGGAGCTCCTGGGTTTTATTGAATAAGTGTTGATATGGTCAGACCTGTGCTTTAGGAAGATTAATTTGACAGAGGGTATGGACTGGGGCAAAGAGGGACTTGCAGCAGGAAGACCAACTAGAAGGCTATTATAATAAATTAGGCAAGAGGTGACAACGGTCGCACTAAGGTAGTGATAATGTCAGAGTAAAGGAAGGGGTATATAGAAGTGGCATATAGAAGTTTCAAAGGTAAAATCAACAGAACTTGGCAATAGATTGGATATGAGGGGATAGAAAGAGTGATAGTGTGAGTCCAAGTGATTGTGAGGATGATAGTAATCTTGAGATGAGTGAGGAAGAGAAGAAGCGAAGAGGTTTGGAAAAGAAAGATAATTAATTTCATTTTGAAAAAAAAATTGAATTTAAGAGGTCTGCAATATCCAGTTTGAGATGAGTAATAGACAGTGGAAGTCAAGTACAGAGCTCAGGAGAGAGGTTTGGGCTGGATAAATCGATCTGTGAATTGTTTGCATAAGTATGATAATTTAATCCATGGGAACTGATGAGGTCATCTAGTGAAATAGAATCAAAGGGTAAACAAAGAAGACCCAGCTCAGAGCTCTGAAGGAGCACTCATCATTAGTAGGCATTATCTGGAAAAATATAAGAAAAGAACAAAGACTTGTAACACACAAAAAAAAAAATAGAAAAAAACTAAAGAGAAGAAAGTATTAAGAAGAGGGTGGACAATAGTGTCAAAAGCTATAGAGCAGTCAAGAAAAATATGGCTTGAGAAAAGGCCATTAGATTTGGCAATTAAGAGATCATTGGAAGGGAAGCTAGGTTAAATGGATAAAGAGGAAGGCCTGGAATCAGGAGGACCTAAATTCAAATGGGGCCACAAACACTTCCCAGCTGTGTGATCCTGGGAACACTGCTTAATCTTGTTTGCCTAGCTCTTTCCCTTTTGTCTTAGAGCTAAGCTAATTCTGAGTTGTTAAAGCTGAGATATATATATATACAGATATGTATATATAGCTATATATAAAGTTATACATATATAATATATATAGGGGTAGCTAAGTGACTCAGTGGATTGAAAGCCAGGTCAAGAGACAGAAGGTCCTGGGTTCACATCTGTCCTCAGACACTTCCTAAATGTGTGACCCTGGACAAGTCATTTAACCCCCATTGCCTAGTCCTTACTACTCTTCTGCCTTGGAACCAATACACAGTATTGATTCCAAGATGGAAAGTAAGGGTTTTTTAAATTTTTTAATAAAGTTTTATATATAAAGTTATAAAATTATATAGTTGTTAAAGCAAAGAATTAAAAAGAGAGATTGTTGGTAATTTAGAATCCAATGGCAGTTTCAGGTGAATGATGAAGTTAGAGGCAAAAATCTAAGATAAAGAAGATAAGAAGAAGAAATTAAGTGGAAGGACCAATTACTGATGGCCTTCTCAAGAAGTTTAGACACAGAATTATTAACAATTATAATAATAGCTCACATTTATAAAATGCTTGTTATGTGCCTGCCATTGTGCTAAACAAAGGCTTTATGATTATTATCTTATTTGATCCTGACAACAGGATTTTTATCTCTGGGAGATAAAAAGTACTGCTATGGATTGAGAGCTAGTGGGGATAGGTGGATCAAGTCAGAGTTTTTTGAAGATGGTGAGACATGGGCATATGTATACACAGTAGGGAAGGAGTCATTAGATGAAGCAAGATTAAGCATAAGTGAGAGTGGGTAGGATAGAGGGGAATATCTGCTGGGGAAAAAAAATAATAGAAGGAGATCCCTTGCACAAGAAGAAGGGCTTGCCTTGGCAAGGAGAAGAGCCGCCTCTTCAGGAGTTTCAGGAGAGACAGGGATTAAAAAGTCAAGAATAAGGCAGATGGATCATGAAGTTAAAGGGACCACAGACGGCAGGACAGGCTTATACAGAAATCAAGGTCAAAGTCAGAAAACAAACCAAGAGAGCAGAGAAAATTAAGATTCACATAGAGTCTAAGCTATGATGCTTTTTATTTCAGGACAAATAACAAAATATCTCACTAAAACAAAGAATTATCTCAATTTTCCCAAATCAGAAGGCAATAGTATATAGTACAGAGAGTTCTGAATTTCAATCAGACCCAGGTTCAAAATATCATGATTTTTTTTATTTATAAAATTTTATTTACAAAATATATCATTTTATAAGATATTACATATAATATGTATTACCTTACATTTAGATATTCTTTAATGAATACTAATCATGTAATAATAGGCTAACCATTTCATTTTGGAGAATCTCATTTCCTCTTCCATCATTTATTACATCTTCTTCAACCTCCTCATTTTACAGATAAGGATACTTGAGTCCTAAAAAGATGAAAATGTCTAGTATGTGTATTATAATAACAAGAATTTTTTCATTATAATTACTACTAGTACTATATCTGGCATTTATATGGCACATACCACATGTCAGGCACAGTACTAAGCACTTTATAAATATTATCTCACTTGATCATTACAAAAAGTCAAAGAGATAGTATTAGTATTGGTTTCTCTATTTTACTGCTAAAGAAACGGAGGCAAACAGAAGTTACCTGACTTTCCCAGAGTCATAAAATTAGTAAATATCTAAGGCCAGTTAAGTGACTTGCCCAAGATCACACAGCTAGAATTTATCTGAGCAGATTTGAACTCAGGACCCCCTTTTCTCTAAGCATGGTGCTTTATCCACTGGGACACCTAGTTGCCCCTGAAAATGGATATTTTCAGCCCCCCAAAAAAATCCTACCCCTAGACTTCATATACCTGATAAGCTATAATTCTAGCATCATAACACCTCTTGAAGCCAGGACAGCAAGTAAGGGTGCATCAAGTCAGGAATGTCTCCTTACAGGACTCACAAAGATAACAGAGTCTAGTCTCCGAGGAGATATGGAGTGGGACAACTTGATGGCTATCTCCAAATGCCACAAGGGTCTTGTTCCATTTGAATTTTTCAAGATAAGACACTGAGATTCACCCAGAGCTAAATAGTAGGTGGCTTGTGACCCAGAAACAGGTGACAAAATGTCCTGAACTTACTTATATTCTCTTAGCTTCCTTTCCTGAATCTTTCGTTCCCAAAATAACGAGTGAACATCTGAACCCAACTTTTCCTCTTGAGGTTTGCCTGACTGGTTTTTAGAAACTACAGAAAAAGGTTATTGAAAAAGAAACCAAATACTAACAAGGACTGAGAATGCTTAACAGAGAACACAAGGGTCTGAGTTATTTTACTTTTTAAAAAACTATTTCCACTTACAAGGAAATATTTGAAGATTTCTCTTTTAAAGACAGAGAAGATGTAGTTATCTTACTCTCCATAAGACATACCCAGTGAGTGATCTCTTCATAACTACTGGCTCAGGGTATAACTGTGGCAAAAAACAAAAATACAGACCTTGGTCCAAATACAAGGCAAGTTTTGACATGTACTTTGTAAGTACCAATGAAAACCCTGCTGCTTTTGCAGGAGAGATAAAAACAGTAGAGGAAAAGCATTGTTAAGAAACAACAGGAGAGCCAAGAGGAGCTTGTACAAAGAATCAATACCTCCAAAGACCCAACATGAAAACAAAGATGCCAAAAAGCTGGATAAAAGATCCCCATGTCTATTTCACCACATGGAATTTTGTGCAACCTGCAATGATTTATAAAGGCAAGTGGTGGGCATACTTTTGTCCTTAGTAACATAGATTACTGCAGATCAGTTTAAATGATAGCCACACTGTGCCACCTTATGGTAGGTAGCACCCGTTCCTTTTGAGTTAGAGTTATAACAGGCAAACAGATTTGCTTTTTTTTTTAAATCTCTTGATTTTTCCTCCCTGCCCTTGCCTAGAGTTCAAAATTCTCCTTCTCGTTGTGATTTAAACAACTAGCTACCTCTCTGAAACTGTGTCATCATCTTGGAAAATAGAATTAGAATAGAATAGAAATGGAATATAGAATAGAAATAGAAAATAGAAATATATTTCTCTATGTAACTGAAATGGGTATCACAAGAATCAAATGTGATCATTTCAAATACTATAAGGAATTATAGCTGGGTAAAGTGTGATTGTGATTATTAGTTAAAATAACAACATGAATTAAGATATTCAGTGTGTTTTTAATGCTAAAGCAGACTATATAATGTAAAGATTAAAATTAGGGAATATGGGGAGACTGAGGCAGGTAGAAATTAGTTTCTCTCTGCAAGGAGTATTATATTTTTTAGAGGTTTATTGAAGATTAAGGATTAAAGAAAAAACAGGATAAGAGACACGTGTCCAGGCCATAGAGAGGCCTAGACACAACCTCACCTACATTATGAAAAAAAAAAAACCACGCCTCCCCCAAAGCGGAAGTCCAAGAACCAAGAGAGCCCTCAAAAGCCTTTAAATCAGCTTAAATACCTTCTCGATCTCGGCCCAGGTGAGATTACAAGGCATTCTGGGGAAGTGGAGCAAAGGCTCGTGGGGATTGTAGTCCTGTATTCGAGTCTTTTTTTTACAATATCAATCTGCTATACTGACAACTAAAATGTACAGATGTAATGCTTTCCCTAGCCTTCCCCTCCTCCTTCTCTTTCTATAGATAGATGGATGGATACATAGATAGCTATATAGATGTACATATACATATAATAATTGACCCATTTTACATATTATATTTCTAAACCAAAAATTGAGGCAGGAGGCAGCTAGGTAGCTCAATAGATCAATAGCCAAGCCTAGACGCTTAAGGTCCTGGGTTCAAATGTGGCCTCAGACACTTCTTAGTTGTGTGACCCTGGGCAAGTCTTTTAACCCCTATTGCCTAGCCCTTACTACTCTTCTACCTTGGAACCAATACACAGTATTCATTCTAATATAGAAGGTAAGGATTTTTTAAAAATACAGATACATGGTCTGACAAATGTTACACCTTTCTTGTTAGAAGGAAATAGCATTTCCATAGCTCTTTAAGATTTACAAAGAACTTTATAAATATTATCTCATCTTATCCTCACAACTACCCTGAGAAGTAGAGCTATTATTAGCCTCATTTTACTGATGAAGGAAATGAGGAAGATAGAAGTTAAGTGACCTTCCCAGAATCACACAGCCCTGGCCAACTTGCAACATGCCATCTCTTCTTGGCTTCATTGACTTTTTTCAGGTCTCGGGTCAAATCCCACCTTCAGAAAGAAGCTTTTCACATCAATGGCAATAACATCAACAATGATACCACCAGCACCAATACCACCACCACCACCAGCATCATTAACAATGCCAATACCACCTCCATCACCAACACCATTTACAACACCAATACCAACTCCATTACCAACACCATTAACCACACCAATACCACCTCCATCACCAACACCATTTACGACACCAATACCAACTCCATTACCAACACCATTAACCACACCAATACCACCTCCATCACCAACACCATTTACAACACCAATACCAACTCCATTACCAACACCATTAACCACACCAATACTACCTCCATCACCAACACCATTAACCACACCAATACCACCTCCATTACCAACACCATTAACCATACCAATACCACCTCCATCACCAACACCATTAACCACACCAATACCACCTCCATTACCAACACCATTAACCACACCAATACCACCTCCATCACCAACACCATTTACGACACCAATACCAACTCCATTACCAACACCATTAACCACACCAATACTACCTCCATCACCAACACCATTAACCACACCAATACCACCTCCATCACCAACACCATTTACAACACCAATACCAACTCCATTACCAACACCATTAACCACACCAATACTACCTCCATCACCAACACCATTAACCACACCAATACCACCTCCATTACCAACACCATTAACCATACCAATACCACCTCCATCACCAACACCATTAACCACATCAATACCACGTCCATCACCAACACCATCTAGTATGAATATGAGGCAATATTTGAACTTGTCTTCCTGACTCTAGGTCCAGAACTCTATCCACCAAGTTGCCTACACTGACTTCCAGAATTTTTTTAATCTGTACTATCCAAGGAAATCTTTAATGTAGAGGGTTATATCAGTGCCTATTAAAATAAGAAAAAGGTAGATGGGCACTCTTCTGCCTTAGAAACAATACACAGTATTGATTCGAAGATGGAAGGTAAGAATTAAAAAAAAAAGGTAGGTAGTCTACAAGATGGGGGTAGCTGTATGATGCAGTGTCTAGAGTTCCAGGCCTGAAATCAGAACTCATCTTCTTGAGTCCAAATGTGGCCTTAGACACTTACTAGCTATATGCCATTGGGTAAATTTCATTTAATTCTGTTTCTCCATCTGTAAAATGACCTAGAGAAGAAAATGGGAAACTACTCCAGTACCTTTGTCAAGAAAACTACAAATAGAGTCTCAAAGAGTTGGACATGACTAAAATGGCTAAACTACAGGCTTCAAGAAGTCCCTGTGAAATCCCCAGCTATTTCAAGTAAATTGTCTTGAGCAAAAACCTAGTCTTTACTGTGCTAATCATTTCTAGGTAATAATAATAATCACTCATAAATACACACACATATATATATCACTTTACAGTTTAAAGTACTTTATAACAGCTCTTTTGAGGGAAATAGCATAAATATTATTATCACAAACATTCATAGAACTCAGAGCTGGAAGTAACTTTAAAGATCACTGAGCCAAACCATCTGATTTTAGAGATGAGAAAAGAGAAGTTCAGAAAAGTTGTGACTTTCCCAAGGTCACACAGGTAGTAAGAGACAGAGCCAGCACTCAAATAGATGTATTCCAATTCATTCCAACTCCAATGATCTTTCCATTTCTTTACAATGAACCTAAATCTGACTCCCTAAAACTACTAATGATAGGTCTGTTGGAGGCTGGCAATGAGGGGCAATAATAGAAGCAGGACCCTCATTTTCTGAAATCTTGCATTTCTCACCAATTAGGACTAGTTAAACATTGACTGCAAAATCTGTAGTTTCAGCATTAGTCAAGCATGAATTGCAGGATCTATATTGATCAATTATCTGTTTGTTGTTGTTTAGTTATTTTTCAGCCCTCTTGTGACTCAATCTGAGTTTTGCTTGGCAAAGATACTGAAGCAATTTGCCATTTATTTCTCCAGATCATTGTACAGTTGAGGAAACTGAGGAAAAGAGGGTCAAGTGATGTATCCAGGGTCACATAAGTCTTCCTGAATCCAGGTCCAGCACTCTATTCACATGCACCACTTCACTTTCCACTTGTGCTTTACAACTTCAGAAATATTCTACAATCATGAAGCCCTAGCCTACTTGCAACATGCCATTTCTTGGCTTTGCTGCTTCTTTCAGGAATCATTTCCCACCTTCAAAAAGAAGCTTTTCCCATCACAACCACCACCAACAACAATAACATCAGTACCACCAACATCAATAACACTCCCGTCACCAGCATGACCATCAACAAAAACAATACCAACTCCATCACCAACACCACCATCAACAACACAGAATGCTGATGCCTTCCCTCCAAGATTGCCTTCCACTTACATTGTATATGACCTCTTTGTTTACAAGTTCTTTGTGTGTTGTCTCCTCCATTCTAATGGTAACTCCTGAGAGTAGGGACTAGACTTGGCTTTTTCCCCTGACCTTCAGGGCTTAGCACAGAGCCTGACCCAAAGTCAGTGCTGAAATGCTTATTCTTATTCTAATTTTTCACTTAAGTGGCATTGCCACAACATACCTCATATAAGTGATTAAATTTAAACATTTTCCTGCATAATCCTTTCCTCTGCTCATCATTTCATTTGTATTTTATACACATGACTGTTCTTTGAGCATCTGTGTACTATTCCCTTGAGGCAAACCTCTCCCAATTCATCTCCCACTGATTTATCTGAGAATCATAGATTTGGAACTGGACAAGATCTCAGACCTCATCAAGACCAAACACAGGAAGAAACTGAGGCTTAGCAAGTTGAAATTGGGTCACATAGGTAGAAAGTAGGATTGGGATGATTTCAATGTCAATGAATCCAAAACCAATAAAAACAGTTCCTGCTTTACTTAAATTCACATTGCATTAATTTGACTTTGTTTAAAGAATTCTGAAAGAAATGTGTATTTTAAAACAATTATTATGAAAATTCTTCATGCAAAGCAGATTCTGTAGGATAAGATATTGTGCGATACAAGCAACATAAACACTGGTGGGAAGCTGAGGAGCATTTCTAAGTCAGTTCTTATGAGTCTGCAGACAGTGAGTGATTCTGTGCCTCTTCCCGTGTTCAATAGTGATCTTGATATTTTCACCATGGCTGGCAGCAAATGTGCTCTTGCAGGAAAAAGTGAATCATCTCATTATCATAAACCAATAAATCTGGAAATTAAAATGAAAACAATAAGAAAAAATGATGAAGGACAGAAATCATCATACTGCACACCTGTGTTAACTTTGCTCTAGAGTATTGTGCATACTTTATCATTAACTTTGCTTTTCATTTCCTAATTCAGTTTGCTACATGGTGCAGTGTTTAACGTTTGCATTTTGGTACATTTTATGATTTGCATAATGGCATTTTCTGTGCGCCTTTGTTATACTGGTTAAGTGAAGTGGATGGGTAGGGGTAAATATGCATTACATAAAAATCACATAGAGATCTGCAGAACCATAAAGGGAGAACTATTGGCATTCTTTCTTCTAGTCACATGTCTGAATATAAACTGTTGTTATCGTTTATAATAACTATAAAAGCACTACACGAGAGAAAGGGATAGAAGTTTACTATAAGCTGAGGTCAACCACAAAAAGATGGATGTTGAAGAAAGCAAAACCAATAAGCTGTTTGTGGTTCTACAGCTCCACCATATGGCAGGTGTTGAATGTGAAAGAATTCTCCATAAAATAATGATTTTCTTTCCTAGTAATCAAATATTCATTCATTAGCTAAATAAACATCTATTAAGAAACTAGTAGTAACAGAATCCTGTATAAAGTACAGAAAGAGATATAAAGTTCATATACCTTAATGTATGCTTGTATAAATCATATATACATATGTATATAATGGAGAGACTGGCCTTTGAGGACCCAGGCCTTGGACTCTAAGGCTTAGAGCTTCTACAATATGCTCTGTCCAGTACCATCCCACATGGAGGACTGGTGGACTGGCTTCTGGGTATGTTTAATGGAGGAATACATCCAGTATCTTCTGTTTTCTTTTGGCTTACTACATGGTGGATAAGCAACTCATTCACCTTGTGCTATCCACCTCTCACCCAACTCTCACCTGTGGTTCCAAGAAGCTATAGCATGGACAGCAACCTGACCATGAGTTACAGTAAGGAGTGCCTACCCCAACCATGTGAAGGTTTCCCTTGGAGGAATAGGCAGATGAGAACAATTTGTTCCAAGGGCAATGACAGCAGCTGAAGCAAGTGCTGTGGAGTACTTTGAGCCTGTTCAGACATCAAAGATGTCAAGGTCATCCACCATATCCTGGATCATCCTGACGGACTTGGACAACTCTGAGAGTGATGATTTTGTGCAACTCTGCCTCACTTAAATCCAATTAATGTGGAAGTCAAGACATCGCCACATAATGTCATTGGCAGTCTTTGAAAATGAAGGATGAACATGCATGATGATATGGAGTCTTTTAAGTAGTAGCTGAGCCTGAACTAAGTGCAATTACACAAAGTTAAAAAAAGATCTTTTCTCTTTCTCTTCCTTGGCAACCTCTGCGTGAAGAGGAAGATCTTCTTTGGACCTCTGGGTAGGGGAATGTATTATCCCTTTATCCAAGCTCACATGAGAATACATGTTACCTGTTTCTTTGGTCTCTTGTGTCTATTCTTTCTAGAAGTTGTTGACAGAATACTTAGAGGCAGAATTATGACCTTGTGACCTTCCAAATATTGGAAGAGTCTTTAGAGGTCCAGCAACTGGATTCCATGTCAATGTCTATGGAAGCTAGAGCAGTTGAGTCTAGTGACGAGTTAGCACAGTAACCAAGAGATCTACTTGACCAAGTCTGGCAAGGAGCCAGCCCAGGTGAACAAGACCCATTTATCTATTGGCTATGCTATACTCAGAAGTGAACTTGGTATAAAATCTACAAAAGGAGGAAAGGACTCCCATAGCTAAAAAGTACCTATGCATCCCTGGTTGGAAGTGAGGAAAAAGAAATATTTTGCAGCACATACATTAAATTTGAATCTGCTCTCCTAAGAGACCAAATTAGTATGTGAAAGGGAGAATAAACCACTCAGTTTGGGGGATGTTGAAGGACTTCAGTCTTTTTTATTCCTTTCTCAGTAAATAAAAGCTATTTGGTGTTGTAGTTAATTAATATGAGCAAAATGTTAACTTGGCAATTGACATTATGTGGAATAAACAAGGACTTATGAACAATAGTATTAGAAATTGGGGGCATCTAGGTGACTCATTGATTTGAAAGTCAGGTCTAAAGATTGCAGATCCTGAGTTCAAATCTACTTCAGACACTTCCTAACTGTGTGAACCTGGGCAAGTCAGATAACTCCCTTGCCCAGTCTTCTAGACCACTTTTTTGCCTTAGAACCAATGATGGAAAGCAAAGGGTTTTTTAAATAGTTTTAGATAATTCCAACCCCTTAGGGTTACCCTAGAAGCAGAGATGTTCTAGAACCAGCTCAAATTGACTCAAGAAACATGATGATTAATGTTTTCTATAAAAATCTATTGTAATTCAGTTCAATACAATTCAATTGAATGAAATCTGATTATTAAAATTTTCAGTTCAATTTCTTGTGCCTAAGAAATTGACAACCCCTACAAATCGGGCTTGATTTATTGTTTAGTTAATTGTCTAGACTTGGGAAAAATGATGGATGTAATGTTATAATGCAGATAAAAGTTAGAAATGTATCACACATAGATTGTTTTGGAAAGTAGGTTGTTAATCACTTACCAACACATCCCTGCTGAGAACCATAAAAAAGGAGTAACAACTAAACACTGGGGACATGAATGGTGCTAGTCCATCTTGAGTGGAATGAGAGAGCCCAGAGCCTATGTGTCATATGTGTGCCATAATTTCCAGGCTTGGTAAAACCTCAGTCCTTCTTGCAACATGTTTCCTCATTTTTTCTCCAGCAGTTTAACCCCACTAACCATTCTCTCTACCCCCAAATTACATTACACTTCCCCTCCACAGTTGCCCTGTCTTTAGGGATAGGGCAATGTTTCTTGGTCCCTGACCCTGTGAAAGAGGAGGATATTTTCCTATCTAACCTGTAGAGATTCCTTTGTTGATCTTGTCATTCAATTATTTCAGTGGATATGACTCTTCATCACCCCATTTGGAATTTTCTTGGCAAATATGCTAGAGTTATTCACTATTTTCTTCTCTAGATCAATTGACATATGAGGAAACTTGGGCAAAAAGGGTACAATGGCTTGCTCAGGGTCACATAGTTAGTAAATGTCTGAGGCCACATTTGAACTCAGGAAGATGAATCTTCCTGACTTCTGGCCCAACACTCTATTCACTGGATCACCTAGATATCCTATGCATACACATATAAATATATTTTTAATATGTATAGACACACAATTATATGTACACATATGTCTTTGTATACACACACACACACACACACACACATATATATATATATATATATATTCAGTATAATCTGTAGAAGAGAAAGAAGTTCACAAGATCATAAGCTCCTTGAGAGCAAGGACTACCTTTTGCCTCTTTTTAAATTCCCAGTGTTAACACAGCACCTAACACACAGCAGGAGATTAAGTAAATGTTTATCGGTTGATTCAAGGGGACCGTTTTGCAAAGAAAGGCAATGTCACAAAGGGAGCTATTGGTAGATTTCATTCTCTTACTCTATTCTGTCCTGTTTTGCTGCTGTAACAGCATCTGAAGGAGCACTTAAATCTAATCCCCACATGGAGGAAGGTCAAAGTATTTACCTGGGAGTCAAGATGCTAGTCAGGGCTCTATCTTAACAAAATGTGTGGCTTGCTTTTTTCTCAGCTTCTCTTTTTAAATGGGATGGGGGGTGGATTCAATATCCTCTCAATCTCTTTTAGAACCAACTTTCTAAGATCAACTGGAATAATCTAATACAAGGTATGTCATTGAAACTTTCTGTTACACTAAAGAATCCTGAAAATTTTTACCCCAATGTCTGCTGGAAGCTTTGGTGTCTTTCATTTTTCTTTTTTTGAATTAAATAATTATTTTATCAGGCACATGGAATTTCCATGAAGGTGAAGGTATGTTATCTTTCATTGCTGAGTCCATAGTGCCTAGTAAAGCCCATTTAACATGGTAGGAGCTTAACGAATGTTTGTTGAATGAATAGATGAACAATGAATGATTCCAGGTAAAACGTTATGATGAGTTGGTTGTGAGAGTTGATCATTTTTTTAGCAGACTATCTACATGTGAGCCAGAAAACCTAATATTTAAGAAGAAAAATGCCCAAGGCATATGAAATAATTATTAATGTTATTAAGAAAATTAGGACACTAAGGGAATGGAAGGGAGAGCATGATGTACTTATTGGGACCCTGCCTACAGCTATATTCTCCTCCAAAATAGTTGCTTATTTACACAAAGAAGCACATAATCAAAGAATCTACCAGTTATAAATACCTTCAGACACCACTTGGATGGGAATAATAGTCACTTCTACTACATGACCTTGACAAGTGGTCATCCAGCCTCTGCTTAAAGCCTCTAATAACCAGGAACCCATCACACTTCTCCAAACTGGCCATTCCACTTGTGGAGAATTCTAATAATTAGGAAATTTTATATTGCTTTGTTTTGTTTTATTTTGTTTCCTGAGATCAATCTTAAATTTATCCCATTGCAATCTCTGTTTGAATTATTTTCCTAAAGTGCAGATCTGACTGTATCATCCCATCCCACCCCAAAAATCTCCAGCAGCTCCTTATTACCCCCAGAATCAAATGCATGATCTAATCAATTATAAAATTTCTTCACATACTGGCCCTTTCTTCCCTTTCCAATCTTCTTACATATCACTCTTCTGCAATAATATAAAATAAAACAATATTGGTGCAATTAGATGGCTCAGTGGATAAAGAACCAGGACTGGGATAACCTGGGTTCAAATCTGACCTCAGATACTTCTTAGCTGTATATCACTTAGTCCCAATTACCTAACCCTTACCACTCTACTGCCTTGAAACTGGTACTTAGCATCAATGCGAAGACAGAAGGTAAGGTTTGGGTTTTTTTAAAGAAACAGAAATACTGATCTTCCCACATGAACCTCTTCTTCCAACTCTTAGCCTTTTCACTGGCTATCCTCCATGCTCTCCCTCTTCCTCTCTGCTTTCAGGTTTCCTTCACAACTCAGGCAAAATCTCACCTTTTGTAAGAAACCTTTCCCAATCCACCCCCCCCACCAATGCCTTCCCAAAAAGATTTCCTCCCATTTTACCCTGGATGTATCTTGTACGTCCAGAGTTGGATTCATGCTGTTCCTTCCACCCTTCATTGTACTGTGAGCTCCTTGAGGGAAAGGACCATATTGTTTCCTTTTTTGAATCCTCAGAGTTTAGCTCAGCACCTGGATCAGAGTAAGAGCTTCATAAATACTCATTGACTGATTCTGCTCATCACTTCTAGTTCTTCCCTCCAGAAACAAACCAGACAAATAGAATTCTTCTCATATGTGACAGGACTTCAAAGACATGCTGATGCTTTGTGATCATCACTCCCCTATTGAACACTTAGTGTTCAATAACACCCCTTTAATAACACAGTCTGGCCTTCTGACAGGAATCAGGGTTAAGCTCACTGATCCCTTACCAGTAGATTCTCTCCTCCTCCTACTTCACACAAAAAGAAGAACATAAGAGTGTATATCAAGGCAGTGGAATACGCTCAGAAGAACTTCTGGCACTAGTCAAATTGATCTCCACCTGGTTGTTCAGACTGTTACCTGCACCCTTCTCAAAAAGGATGTTTCCAATGCCTTAGTCAGCTTTTCAAGATGTAATGACTTTGAGGGCAGCTAGTTGGCTCGGTGAATTGAAAGCCAGACCTAGAGATGGGATCTGGCCTCAGATACTTCCTAGCTGTGTGACCCTGGGCAAGTCACTTAACCCCCATTACCTTGCCCCTACTTCTCTTCTGTCTTGGACAAAATATCTTGTATTAATTCTAAGATGGAGGGTAAGGGTTTTTTAAAATAGAAATGTAAAGACCTAAAGATATTTTAGACCATATATTTTAAGAAGAGCTTTTTTTAACTGAGAAGCAATTTAGCATAAGGGAAAGAAATCTGGCTTTAGAGTCAGGAAGAGTTAGGTACAAGTCAAATCTCTATTAATATAAATTGTGAAATATTGTTGAACTGCACTGTTAGACATAAAGTATTCAGTGGGAGTTCCCTACACTGAAGAAGTCATAGTTCAGGGAAAAAAAACTTCATCAACTATTCTAAAATCATCCCTGGTTATTCTTTGCTACCAATACCTCCCTGCTCCCTGACTGGAAAAGATAGAATATATTGTCCCTTGATTTGGCCAAGAGAGAAAGCCAAAAAAAAAATGGGCAACTCTACCTAGATGGCATCATAAATGCTTATTCATTTGAAGGCACTTGGAAATATATTAATTACCTATATAACTTACATACTTTCTCTAAGTACCTAGAACCATGTCGGCGAATCTATGGCACACATTCCAGAGAGGGTTGCTCCCCTCCCCTCTCCACATGCGCCTGAGAACATTTCTCACATCACCCACCCTTCTGGCCAGCAGCCCAATGGGAGCCCTTCCTCCCTCCCCTATCTGGGGTAAGGAAGGGGCTCACATGCAGTGTGAGGGTTGCAGTTTGGGCACTCGGGCTCTAAAAGGTTCACCATCACTGATCTAGGATCTTTCAGTTTAGTTATAAGAAACAATAAATGCCACCTCAAAGGACTGTTATCTACCACATGGCATATACCAGACATCATCGAAGCACAATCTCCAATAGGGATTGGATAGACCATTTTGCTAAACCATGTAATCACTCATGTGAGTGTTCCTCCATCTTTTATGGAGATCAAGGATTTTGCCAGCTGGATCCAGTGATCTCATCTATACTAAAGAATTTTACTAACAAGCATGAAGTTGAAGAAGGCCCCAGGAGAAAATTTCTTGCCATTAAAACTTTTTCAAACTCTGTCCTGAGTGACAGGCTCTTATTTTTTCCAAATTAATTAATGTTACAAGTCTAGTTCTTTCAGGATGGGCACTAAGTATTCATCTTTACAATGGGATATCCTTTTATCATCTCAAAATTATAGACCTCTTACTCTGTTGTACATCCCTTCAAAAACTGTATAATAGCTTTCTCCTCAATAAAAGATAAAGTTTTGCAAATTACAGGGAAGGGTTTCCCAAAATAATCTTTTGTGAGAGCAGCAGGCTGGATTGAGGAACAATTAGTCCTCTATTGTTCGCTCCTACAAAATGCCTAGACCATATTATCTCAGCGCTTCAAAGAAATACCCTCACTGATTTATGAGTCCATGATATATATCCTCTACCTTTACAGAGAGTTGTGACAGAAAATCTAGGCATAAAGACACTGCATCAGCCACAATTGAACATGACTCTTTCCCAAAGATATTCTTTCTTATTCTCATATATTCTCTCTATCTGTCTGTCTTCTGTCTGTCTCTCTCTCCTACCACCAGCACCCCCAATCAGTTTCATCCAGACTCAGGAACCAAAATACCGACATCACATCTGCCTCTGGGCACTCTCTATATTGTCTGAGATAAAGAAAAAACCAGTTGAGCTCCAAAACAAACTAAACAAAAATTGTTTTCAGTTTCCAAAAAGAACCTTACTAAGAAACATCAAAAGCATAGAAAAGCTTGACTTTTTTTTAAGAGTACAAATTTCTTATCCATACCCAATCCCAGTTCCTTTTCTTGCCTCAATTCTTATCTGATTGGCACTGATTTAGCTCACTAATCATCCATATTAGGCTAGCAATATTGTCCTGCTAAATCACACTCAGCAATTGGGCCTCATGTCTCTTATAACTAACTATATGTTCTCCATGAAGATCTCCATCTTTTCTTGGAAGTTTTCTGCAAGTGGTCAGTAAATTAACTAACAATGAAAAATGACTACTCTGTGCCAGGCACCGTGCTAAGTGTTAGTAATTGCTTTCCCACACCAACTAGATGCAATCTTTCTTCTCTTTCTGTCTAAGAAACATATACAGGTTTTCATTCATTTGCAGAGCAAACAACCAGCATGATCTGAGCTAACTATGCAATTGAGCCCACTGATCCAAGTTACTATCTCTGTCCATGTTCCTAGAATGCGGTCTCATTTATACCAAGGGCCCTAAGGAGGACAGATTCCAGAATTCTGTCTTTACCATTTTATAATTCTGAAGTATTTTCACCATACATTAAAAGCAATATAGAGAATTTCCAGCAAAGGAAGAGAGTATTTTTGCCACAAGAGTCAATATGAAATATGCTAAATGAAATAGCATTCATTTATCTCTTATTTATATCTCCTGCTTAGACTGTTATAATCTATAACCTTTATCAAATAGTAAACAAATACAAATACAAGTATACATATATGCACATAGAAAAATACATCTTTTGATACTTCAATCCAAATGATTTTTCATTGGTAAGGATATTCCTATCAAAAATATGAACAAGAGCTTATCCACGCTACTTCATATTCATTGAACTAAGATTTGTTAAGTGTTGGTATAATGGATACAGACAAGCTTCAATGTTGGAGAAGTGGCTCCAAGACTGATATACACTGGCTCTATGGCCCTAGGCAAGTCACTTCTCAGTGCTTCAATTAGTGGTGAGATATTGGTAGAGGGAATTTCCTCATTGGGACTTCTCCACATAAATGGAATCACGAGTCCAACTCCCTTTTCTTAAAAAAAAATAATTCTTATGTAAAACACTGTGCTAAGTATAGTAAATACACAGAATTGAAAATGGCAAAGTCCTTGACCTTAACAAGCTTCCATCAGGAAGGATGATATGAACATAGCTAGCATGTGTTGGGCACAAAGGAAAGACTCATCATATTTTAGGAATTGAGAAAGAAAGCATCGATTTGGGGGGAGAGGAGATCAGAGAAAATAACAGCAGTGAACACCTTCACCAAGTCTTCAAGGGAAGGGAAAATTTTTAGAGGTGAAGATAAAGAGAAAATGTAGTCCAAGAAAGGAGCAATAGAATGCTCAAGTTCATGGAGTGGAGTGCTATTAATAGTCTAGGTTAACTATAAGGTGGCTGATGGGGCATAATGTAATGTAAACCTGGAAGGACAGGTTGGATCCATTCTAAGGAAAACAGACCCTGATTGTCAGGCTAAGGAGTTTATACTTTATCCTGGCAGCAATAGGGAGTCAACATAGGGTTTGTGCAGGAGTGACAGGAGCAGACCTCTGCCTTAAGAAAGATGATTCATCGGCTGGTGAAAGGATGGATCAGAAAAAAGGAAACCTTGAAAACAAGAGAAAGAATAAAACAATATTAAAATAATCATGGTGAGAGTTAATGAGAGCCTGGACTAGAATGGTTCTTGGGTGGGACCAGAGAGAAGAAAACATTCTCCTTACACATTTGTTGTTGTGGCTGTTCAGTCATGTCCAACTCTTCATTTCATTGAGGTTTTCTTGACAAAGAAATCCCAGTGGTTTGCCATTTCCTTCTCCAGCTCATTTTATAGATGAGGAAACTAAGGCAAACAGGATCAAATGCCTTGCCAGGGTCACATCATTAGTAAGAGTTGGAGGACATGTTTGAACTCCAGATGAGTCTTCCTGACTCCAGACCTATCACTCTATTCCTTATGCCACCTAAATACCCTTAATTGAGGGCTAATAAATAACTTGGAAGTTTGTAAAGCACTTTACATACCTTAACTCCAATCAGCCTCTCAAACACCCTGTGAGGTGGGAACTACAGGTTTTACTATCTTCTTTTTACTGATGAGTAAAATGAGGCTGAAAAACTCAAACTGGTCACACAGCTACTGTCAGACACAGAAGAATAAACCCAGTCCCTATTGAATCCATTCCCCACACTTAGAAATGTAGTAGTCAGCATTCAAACTCAGGGTTTCACAGAGTCCATCCAAAGTAGTCAGATTAGAACTTCACTGTGACAAATAATACAAAACATGTCCAACCTATCTCAAATCGCTTGCCATCTCAAGGAGAGAGAAGGATATAGAGAAGGGGAAAGAATCTGGAACTCAAAATGTGAGAAAATGAATATTAAAAATACCTTCTTCATGAAATTAGGGGAAAAGAAAATATTACTAAAAAGGAAAAGAAAAATGGTGCAAAAATAATCTTCTAGAAACCTACCCTCAGGTGACTCTCTTCTCCAAGTAAAATGAATGATTGCCCCTCAGTTGTCTTAAGATGGAGGTGCATTTGGATACAAGGACTCAACATCTCTGAGGTTCTCTTGTGGAATCTGAGCAGCATATTTAGAATGTGTGCTATTTCTTTGGTTTATCACCTATTTCAGGCACTGCTTGCCCACAGTAACAAATATTATTGACCAAGTGAAAAATAGGACATTTTAACTTCAACATCCTGAAATGAGAAAATGAGGTTAAAGAGCTATTTTGCAGCAACTTAACTCTACATATTTCGATATTTGGGGAGGGAAAGCAGGGACAGAATTGGCAAATGGAAAGTAACTGTGGAGACTCATGAACAAACCACAGAAATTCCAGGAGTGTCATTGCATAATAAAGTTTGTGTGATTGTTCTTTAGTAAATACTACCTGACCTTTTACTTTCTAACCTTTAATAGAAAAAAAACAGACTAAAGATTTGTTAAACTCCATAAGAATTCAGAGAAATTTTAAAAGCCTGATTAGTCTTCATAATACCTGACATAATACCTCCTGAGGGAAAAGTGTTAAACTTTAGTTAGTACATTGGGTAGCATTAGCTGCAAAATAAGACTCATTTTTGGACATTGTACTTTTGGGAAATTTCTTTTCTTCTATATACATAGTTATTACAAGGTTTTTATATTTTCTTTCAGGGTAGTGAGGTGAGAAGGAAAAAAATAAATATTTAATCACTGAAAAAGTAAATGTAACATTTAACTATATATTAAAATATAAAAGTATTTTAAAATATAAAGTTTTTACATATAAAATATAAAAGTTTTTTAAAGATGTGAAAACACACTTCAGTCATTAGTTACATTTAGGTTACAACTGGGTCTCATTCAGAATGCAACTGAGTCATAGAATCAGAGACTAGAGACATATGCTACAAATCTCCCCTTGGATTTTCTGCTTAATCTGAGCAGCAGGAAAGATACCTCAGATAACAGTATCACACAACCAGAAATGATAATAGCATTTCTTTGAACTAATAGAGATTTTAAGTCATTGGGTCCCCAAACTTTTTCAAATGGGGAAACAAAGTCAAAGAAAGGCAATATGACTTTCTCCAAGGACATTGATCTGGCACTACGTTGTAGTGGGCAATTGTAGTAGTACTACAATTACTACAATTACAAGTACTAAAAGAAAGTAGTACTTTCTATCCTACTACATTTGCCCATCATTATTCAGAGGTGGTAGAAGTCCCCTCAAGAGACTATAAGATCAAGCTTTAGCCCTACTCTTACCTTTCTCTTCATGTGTAAAAAAATTATATAAATATGTTTATATATATATACATATGTTGGACTAGGTTAAAAAGCAATTGTGTAGTCTAGAATACAACATAAAATGTAATCTGTATAAACATAGATATACTAAACCTTATTTTAATGAAAAAACTAAAACAGAATAATAATAATAATAATAATAATAGCTGTCATTTACATAGCTCATTATTTTGAAAAGCCCTCTCATGGGATCCTCCTAGCAACCTTGTGATTTATTGCAGGCAGCTAGAAATGACTATTCGTTTAAGGAATTGCTACTAAACTTCATAATAAATATTTCCCATTTAGTCTCTTTTCAAGTTAATCTGGTTTATTAGAATGATCCCAATCAGGACTCCATCTAAAAGGCGCTGGTAGTGGCTAACCTTGCCATCTTAGGCAAGTCCCTTTCCCCACTTTAGGTCTGTTCCCTCATCTATAAAATGAGCCAGATGTTCTCTAAAGTACCTTCTAGCTCTAGAATCCTTTTCTATGATTTAGTCCTTGTAAAAGCTTCCCCAAAAATGACTTCCTTAGAAAATAATCACAATTCACCTGTGTTTGAATATGTGGTTCACTAACAATAATTTCTGCTACGTTCTGTTTAATTTCTGAGGACTAACCCTTTCATGCCCCTCTACTATTCTGTTACTTTCTAATGTTATAGCAAGCGTAAAGGTAGCCTTGGATTCTTAGAGACCAGCAGAGGGGAGCATAGTTTCTTCCATGCCTGGAAGGCTTCTTTCTTTCTTTTTTTAATTGAAATTTTTATTTAATTAATTAATTTTGAATATTTTTCCATGATTGCATGATTCATGTTCTTTCTCACCCCTCCTCCCCACCTCCCATAACCTATTAGCAATTCCACTGGGTTTTACATGTGTCATTTGATCAAGACCTATTTCCATATTATTGATATTTCCACTAGGGTGATCATTTAGAGTCTACATCTCCAGTCATATCTCCATTGAACCATGTGATCAAGCAGTTGTTTTTCTTCTGTGTTTCTATTCCCACAGTTCTTTCTCTGGATGTGGATAGTGTTCTTTCTCATAATTGAATCATTGCATTGCTGCTAGTAGAGAAGTCCATTACATTCAATTGTGCCACAGTGCATCCATCTCTGTGTATAATGTTCTCCTGGTTCTGCTCCTTTCACTCTGCATCAATTCCTGGAGGTTGTTCCAGTTCACATGGAATCCCTCCAGTTCATTATTCCTTTGAGCCCAATAGTATTCCATCACCAACAGATACCACAATTTGTTCAGCCATTCCCCAGTCAAAGAGCATCCCCTCGTTTTCCAATTTTTTGCCACCACAAAGAGCACAGCTATGAATATTTTTGTACGAGTCTTTTTCCTTATTATCTTTTGGGGATATAAACCCAGCAATGTTATGACTGAATCAAAAGGCAGACTGTCTTTTAAAGCCCTTTGGGCATAGTTCCAAATTGTGGAAGGCTTCTTTCTGCAGGGATCTCATGGCTGACCAGGGATCAACCTAGTGACCTTCAGAGAGGTTTCTCTTGAGGAAAGTTGTTCTCCACATGGTGAACTTTTCCCTGTTCCCCAAGTAAAAGGCAAGCTCCTGATGATGATGGATCACAGGATTACAGGTTTGGAAATGACCTTGGAAGTCATATACTAACACTATCTTTTTTAACAGATAAGTAAACTGAGGCTCTGTGATATCAAGTAACTTGCCCACAGTAACAGTAATTAGGGGGAAATGGGGCTGCTAGGAGGCTTAATAGATTGAAAGTGAGACCTAGAGATCAAAGGTCCTAGGTTAAAATGTGGACTTGGGGACTTCCTAGTTGGGTAATCCTGGGCAAGTCACTTAACCCCCTTTTCCAGTCTTATCATTCCTCTGCCTTAGAACTAACATACGGAATTGGTTCTAAGATGGAAGGTAAGAGTTTAAAAGTATATATAAATGGCAGAGATCTTAACATATTCTCTAACTCCAAATTCAGCTTTCTTGTTACAACACCAGGGTAGGGAGTATTTTTATTTTTATCTTTATATCACTAAAAAGGGATTCTTAACTTGTGGTCTATGAACCCCTTTTTTAAAACATACATAGTTTGATATAATTGATTTCTTTTGTAATCTCATATATTTTATTTTATGCATTTAAAAAAATTATTCTGAGGAATCCATAGGCTCAACCAGATGGCCAAAGGGCCCCATGTCACACACAAAAAAAAAGGGGGTAAGAACCTCTGCTCTTGAATAATACTCAGCATATAGGAAGTTCTTGATAATGTTTGTTGAGTAAATGAACTCTTTTGGCCATACATATCCATGAAAATAATTTCCTAAGGAGCAAAGGGACTGCAATTAACATTAGGAAGAAATACCCACACACAAACACACATAAAATCTTGAACCATTGAAGTGTTGAAATTCCTTTAATCAATGGGTGGCTGCATGCATTCATGTAAACTAAGATCTTCTTATTGCTATGGTGCCACAATTTCTGATTTTATTTCCCTATGATTCCATTAAGCAGTTAAGTGATGTAGTGGATAGTGCCAGGCCTAAAGTCAAGAAGATCCATCTTTCTGAGTTAAAACCTGGCCTCAGATGCTTACTAGCTTACTAGCTTAATTCTGTTTGCCTCAGTTTCCTCATTTGTAAAATGAGCTGAAGAAGATGGCAAATCACTCCAATATCTTTACCAACAAAAGAGTAAATGAGGTCATAAAGAGTCAGACATGAATGAAACCAACTGGATCTCAAAAATTATTCCATCATTTTGATATTTTTCAACAGATATCATATAGATGAATTTCTTGCTATGTTACTATTGAAAAGCTTTGAATACCTTGGCATTTATATGATATTCTTTTACAAAGTGTTATTTCAAGAAAGTTTCAGGGGAAAATAAATAAGCTATCAGAATTAGCAAAGGAATTGTTGTTAATTGTACATTTTGCTTCTTAACACTACAAAAGAGGAAGTCACATGGACCTAAGGTGCCATTATACTACCCCAGGCATAAAATGAATTAATTACTGTAAAAGAGACAGACTAGAGAGATAGAATAAATGGATGCATAGGGAAATGCATAGATAGACAAAATAAATAGATATGATAGCTAGACAGAGAGACAGATAAATAGATAGATAAATATAAATAGATTGATTAGAGAAAAGGAGAATATTTATTTAGCACTGTTATACCCCCAGAGGGTCATGGAAGCATCTTTTCTAAAAGAGCAGAAAACAGAAAAGTTAGAAAGAACAGGCAAGCAACAGATTTAAAAGCTGAATTTTGAACTTATTTACTTAAAATCAAAGATTGTATAAAATAGAGATATACAGTTTCATGTTCTTTCTCTGTTGTACTATGTATTTGGAAATGCCTATTTTGTATTTATTGTGTTCAAAAGAAAAAAAAGATATGAGCTTTTAAGAAAGGGTAGGATTTTTGTAGAAATAGATGAGAGAAAAGGAAATTGGAGGTGGAAGGAATAGTGTGGAACAATGTCAACAGAGGCTAAGAATGATATATATTCAGATCCAGTCTGATTAGAGTGAGATACTCAAGGGGAAACAATAAGTAATAAGGGTAGAAAAGTATTTTGGGTCTGGGTTGGCAGATGGCTATGAATCCCAAGCTAAATACACTGAACTTTGTTTAGTGATTAATGAGAAACCACTGGAGAAAATTTTTTAGACTAGGTGACTTTTGAGGTCTCTTCCAGCTCTAAATATATAATTCCTATGATCTATTCTCCTCCTGGGAGAAAGATGATAATTCTTCACATGGTGGCCAACTTTTCTAAACATCATTGAATTGGTCCTTGGTCGACCATTAGGCCCCTGCAGAAAGAAGCCTTCCAAACAATGGTAGAATCAACTGTTTTCTACTTTGTTTGACCTATTGCTTTTGTCTTTCCTTGTCTCCCCAGTGCTTAACCACAAGCACTAAATAAATTATTGTTGATTTGATTTCACTTGACTCTAGCTCTGGACACAATAATTATATTCAACACTACCTTTCCTGGAAAGGATATTTCAATCAATTATTACCCAATGGCAATAATTCACTATTCCTGCAGACTTACAGACCAGGCATTCCTTCTTGACCATCATTTCTTCATATGTGTTGTCTTCCCCATTAGAATACATACCCCTCGAGATCAGGGACTGATTTGCTCATTGTAGTTGTATCTTCCATATTTAGAGTAATAATGAGAACATGGTAAGAACTTAAGACTTTTTATTCATTCATTTAAATCTCTATATTAATTAACAATAAGGATTTTTTCAACATCTACATGTAAGGCACTAAGACGATAATAATATCGGCAACGACACATGCTCAGTAGGGCACCTACTAATCGTGGTTCTCTTCTAATGGAGAAAGAGGAAGCAGCATGTGTCAGGCAGGACAAACCACCACTTTCTCTCAGACCCCACTGGAAATACCCCAGGACTGCAAAACCATGAGCCTTGGAATTAACAGTCACCTCCCAATCTAGGCTATGATTCACTGTGGAAAAGGGGACCACCAAATGGTAACCAACTACCAATGGCAGGCAGGGAATCTCCAAAGCCCCAAGAGTGGCAGCACCTAGACCAGTTCTGCTTCCAGCCCAGTCCCCACGGTCATCATCCAAGGAAGGAAGGAAAGAGGAAAGAAACATTATATAAGCAACTGCTATGTGCCAGCCACTATGAACCTAAGAAAGGCATAAACATTATTCCTTGTAATCCTCATTTTTATTTTTATTCCTTTAAATTTTAAATTTTAAAATAAAATTTTAATCCCTTTAAACCACCCTAGGAGTATATATCATTATTTATTATCCCCATTTTACAATTGAGGAAGCTGAGGTAGACAAAAGCTAAATGACTTGTCCAGCATCACACAGTTAGTAATTGATTAAGTCTAGATTTGAATTCAGATCTTCCTGACATGAGACCCAGCTGTCTATCTATTTCTCTACCTACTTGCCTCCATGATAGGCAAGCTCTGTGGGGATGCAACCTGGCAACTACATCTTCAGGCATAAACACCACAGCTACTGAAGGCTCCTTGGGGAAGGGGAAGGGCAGGGGGCGGGTGGTGTGGAACGGTTCTTGCCACCAAAGTCCTTAGTGCTGTCAAATGGTTCAGGATTAGAAACAGCTATGATCTGAACAATGGAAGTGACATTAAAGAAGCTACATCACCATCTGCTTTGCCATTACACCCCAAGGACTGAGGAACCTTTCCCTCTGGCTAGCAACTCAAATCATCTAGATGTGTTGGCTCCTCTCCTCACCTTCCATTAGAATGTGAAACTGCAGAATGGGGACTGCCTCACTTTTCTGTCCTGAACACTTACCACAGTCTTTGTACACAGTAAAGACTTAATGAATGTTTTTTCATTCATTCTTCTTTTTCCTCTGCTTCCTCTTGCCTGAGCCTCTCTCTTCTTCTCTTTTTTGGAGTTTCTACCATTTCTTGCCCTGAGTCTCTCTCTTCTTCTCTTTTCCTATCCCTCTCTTCCTTTACTGCCTTAACTTGCTTTTGTGCCAATATTATTTTCTGTTTCTTAAAGAACGGTTACTCCCGAACCTTGGGTATTCCAAAAAGGTGGCTTCATCAAATAAAGAGCCATCCACTTCTATATAAGATGAGTAAGAGTCTTCCCTCATCGCTTCTGTAATGGAAAATTAGCACCTCTGCCATCTTTTCTCTCTCTTACAGGAGACCAAGGACACCAGAAAATACACTTAAGGATCATCTGTGGCCCACAGAAGGAGACAAGAGAAAGTTGTTGGTACATTTCAGCATGCTCCGTTTAAAAACAACTCTAGGCTCTACAAAAGTGTATGTTATTAATATGCATATGTGATATCTCTGAGGCAGAGTTGCCTTGAAGGTGTATTTTCAGCAGGACAGCATTTTCCCATGTGAGGCAGGGAACAACAGTGAATCATATGTGTGGGAGGGAAAGACCTGCAGGCTATGTACAATACTTATTCCCTTTTGTGTCTTGCTCACCCCCTCTCTCCCCCTCTTTATTAATGGTTTCTGCAATTACTGGTAACATTGTATTGCCAGCTAAGAAAAACCAGTGACTCTCAGATAGATTGTTGGAAGGGAAGGAGAGAGGTTGTTTGCAGAGGAAACTGAACTGACTGTTTGCTACAGAGCCAAAGATTTCCTTGAAATACCAATTCCTAAGTAAAGCCTGTCTAGATAGAGGGGTTTGTGAACTCATTTATTGTTTTTGATATATTTTGAATGTTACATGTTATTGTAATTGATACTTTTGTCATCCTCTGTACCTTATTTTATGAACTTAAACATATTATGCTGAGAAGGGTTCAAAAGCTTCAGCTTCAGTCAGAGGGGTCCAAGACATACATTGCCCCCTAAAAAAAGAGTTCAGAACCCGTGGCAAGTCTAGGGAACATCTGGAGGTCACAAATCCAATCAGGTATAGGTATCTGTGTGTCATATAACTTGGCTTTTTTTTTAAATAAAAACAAAGATAGATATTGAAATAGAAAAGGTCATATCAGAAGTCCATAAACCATTCTGGATGGATGCTCAAAAGATTTCAAATGAAATTGTCCTTAGAGAGTCCAGAAAACCTTAGCAGCATCATTTAATTTTTTTATTTATTTATATGGAAATTTGAGTGATAATACATGATTAACCCAGTGAAATTGCTTATCAACTCCAGGAGGGGGGAAGGGAAGAGGGGATGGGGACAACATGAATTGTGTAACTTTGGAAAACTTATGTGTAAATTTGTTACTGGAATAAAATAAAGATAAAACTTAATTTTAAAAATTATATTTGTTAGTTACATTAAAATACCAAGTAGCTCTCTCCTCCTCCATCACAAAAGACATCATCTGACAATAAGATATAATTAAATTTTTAATTATGTTTAAATTATGAAAAACACTGCTCAGCCATACATGGTCAGTAACGATTAGCTATTCAGGGAGGTTAGAAGCAATTTTTTTTTATCTTTTATCGTTTATCTTGCAAAATGAAGATATCACATTAAACACAGAAAACAGCAATGACAAGATCTCAGTGAAAAGCTACCAAGAAAAACTGCTAAGCTTTGGCTTTGGATTTGGGGATATATTTTGACAGTGGAATCACTAATTTAGTTGTACAGAAGTAGGCAACTAGTCCACATTTCTTTCTTAAAGTCCAAAAAATATAAGCAGAAAACTATGAATTAGTTTGGCTAGATGTCAACATTCCTATGTTGTAGCTGTACTGAATTAAAATTAAAGTCAAATATTATAATATCCAGTTAAGAACAAAGAATATGTTATCATTGGTTTTTTTATATTTTTGTATTAAGCAGATGTTTGGTTTATGCTATATTTATAAATAAGAAAATAGAGATGCACAATGGAAGGAGAGTAAAGATTCTGCAGGGACACTTAGGAGTCTATTATATTGTAATACTATATCTATATAGCATTTATTCCTTCTTCCATAATTGTATTTAATTGAAATGCCTGGATAAGACATTATTAAATAAATTTAATATTTTTCATAGGTTCGGTTAGGTATTTCTAATCTATTTAGTTTTGAAGGATGGCATTTTTCCATGGAATCATTGAATTTTGGTTTGAAAGGGGACATTTCAGGTTACTTCACTCAACTTCTGCCATTAACTAGTTGTGTGACCCTAAAGAATTTATATAATGTCTCTGGGCCTTCGTTTCTTCATCTGTAAAATAAAGAAGTAAGACTAGATGGTCTCTAAGGCCCTTGACAGCTCAAAATATATGATTCTATTTTCAGAATAGAGCCTGTGGTCTCTCAAAGAGGAGGGTCCTTCTGTCTAGGTGGAGTAGTAAGGGGAATAATGAGATGAGAGATGACTGAGTGCTCAGACCTGTGCTTGGGCATCACTCAGTTGTTCTGCCATTGCACAGGGTTTGCATTTATTTTATAAGTTCAGTGAGTACATGCTTTTCTGGCACACAATCATTTTTCAACATAAATGTTTCCATAGAATCTAACAACAGACATGAATCCTAAGGCGATAGTCAACAAAACATTGTTGCTAAGTGCAGGGTCGGAGGGTAGAATCAACATGTCCCAGATATAAGTTGGGGAATTCAGAGCACAGATTTGCCAGAAGTTTTTATGCCTAGAAAAGAGGGTCCTATCTAAGTGGGTATATAAGAATCCTTAGGTTTAATTTTGTTAGTGAGCTCTCCTGATAATATTCTGGGGGCACAGAGTGGGACGTCTATATTAACCCTGCAAGCATGTTGCTCTCATCTATTTTTCCTATTATTCTTACTAATCATAGCAATTCCAATAATAAGGGGATGTTAATAAGGAAAGTCAATTGGAGGGTTTCAGTGGATGTTTCCATCCTTCCTGGGGGCTCCTTTGCAGTCCCCGGTTTCCACGTGTGACTGTGTCAAACAGTGTGATCTTTGATGGCTCTGGGCACTTATCCAGTTCCTTTTGTATAAAGGAGATCAAGACACGAAGGTGGCAAATATAATAATAAAGATTAGGAATATTACTTGAAGAATCTAAAATCATTGATAGTAATGAAAATTTATCACAAAATCAAAAAAAAATCTCAAAGTTAGAAGAGTTCTCAAAGGCAATCTAATCCAAACCATAACTGATCAAGTATCCTTTCTACAACATACCTCACAAATGGTCACTTTGCTTAAAATGACTTCTGGTGAGGAATAATCCACTCCCTCCCAAGGTGGCCCATTCTATTTTTGGAGAGCTCTATTGTTAGGGCAGTTTTATTTACATCAGACCTATCTATAGCTGTCTCTCTTGAAAATTCCACCTTTTTCTAGTTATGTCCTCTGGGGTTAAGCAAAACAAATATATTGTCCCCACCCTCCCTTACTCACTAAAATCTTAAAATCACCAGAGACTAGGAGGAAAACACATTCATACTTACATGTGAATTATCTTCTGAATGTTTTTGTCTCCATTTTGAAATAAATATATAGGAGTGTGAGTTCAGCAGAGACCAGGGGGCCCAGTTACTAGCATCTATCAGTCCATAAATCTGCTGACTCAACTCTTTATTCCCTTGCATTTCAGGCAAGACTAGCTCTCTTCACCATAAATGTGGGATTCTAGAGAGTGGAAACCCTAATCAACTAGTAATTCCCACAAACCTGTGGCTAACAAACTCCTACTTCTCCCCCTAATCTGTGAAATTCAGAGTTGCCAACAGTGAAGACATTCTTTCCTGTTCCCAATACCCACTTTCCACTCCATCATTTCTATCTACTTTCTCCCCATCCACCACCCTAATGCCAAATCTGCTTCACTTTGGACTTCTATTATGCCCTTCAGAAGCTCCATTCAATAATTTAAAAACTCCATTTCATTTTAGACCTCTTCCTCCAATACATTTTTCTGTTTTCTTAAATTCCTAGAAATGTCGGTCTTGGGGAAAAAACCATAGCCCTAGCCACCAACACAATGAGACAGAATAATTAGATGTATTCCCAGGATCTCTCTTCTGCTTCTAGACTCAGTGTTTGCCAGTATCACTCATTAACCTCTCTTCCTTTAAAGTATTTCCATCTGCCTAAATTATTCAGTCTAGAACCTCTTCACAGACATCAATTGGCCTTCAAGGTTATTCTCTGTACACTTTAAAAAGTTCAGTACCTAGAGTGCTGCCTTCTTCTTCGTTCCAATTCCTGCTGTCACACCAATATATAGATGTGTCCTCTCAAAAAACACCTTAAAAGCCATTACCTACATTTTCATCCCATCCATTCTTTAGATTTCAACATCACTTTGGTGAAGTATAAGGCTTTAGATTTTCCCTTGTTACAAGGGAATCACTTTAAAAGACTGATATATATTAATTTAAGGTCGCCAAGGAATCAGCTATGTAATTCCTAAATGAAAAACTCAAGTCAGCCGTCAGCCTTTTTTGGAGTTTAATTACAATAGGAGCAAGAAAGGAATTAGAGATATATAGAGAGAGAGAAAGGGGAGAGAAGGGAATAGGGCTTAAATACCCCTTCTGTTTAGGCTGGGCCAAAAGGCCCAAGCCCTTAGATAGCTGGGGCAAAGAAAAGAGATCAGTCCCTATTACTCACGTGTCCAAAATGGAGAAACAGTCTCAGAGGCCCCCCTCAGTCTCCAGACCCTCCTATCTTTAAGGACACCATCCAAGTTGCCTCCCCTCAGTCCTCACATCTACCAATCACTCTTCATCAATTTCCCTGTCAATGGAGGCTCTCGCTTAACCCAGGACCGCCCAGAGGTTTCTGGCTTTTGCACATGTCTGTTGAAGGTCATATTTTCAAATGATTAAATCTATACTCCTTTGCTACAGCCCTTTCTAAATCCTGTTAACTTGAGTAGGGTAGAGATTGGAATAATTAAATTTTGATCTAGGCTGCAGCCCTTACTCAATCCTATTAGGACTGAATAGGGTGGAGTATCTCCAAGTATCTCCATTGTATCAATTCTAAAATCAATCAAGACTTGAAGAAATTCCTGTTCTATGCTTAAGCATAGGTCAAAGTCCTTTCCATTGTTCAGCAAAGGGTTTCTGTCCTAAAGTAATCTTGAGAAGGAACCTCCCATGCCTCCCATCTTCTAGTATCTTGTTCGGTCATTTTTCAGTCATATACAACTCTTTGTGACACCATTTTGGGTTTTCTCTGCAAAGATGCTGGAATAGTTTGCCATTTCCTTTTCCAACTCATTTTAAAGATGCGGAAACTGAGACAAACAGGGTTAAGGGACTTGCCCTGAGTCACACAGATAATAGGTATCTGCTGCCATATTTGATCTGCAGAAGATAAGTCACCCTGACTGCAAGCCTAGTACTCTATCCATTGCTTCAACTTGCTCCATCATAGAATCAGAGAATTTCCTAACTGGAAGGGTCTTTAGAAACTATCTAGCCAATACCCTCATTTTAAAGATGAGAACACTGAGGCTTCGCAAAGGTTAAACTGCTTTAACCAAAGTCACCCAGTAGCAAAGGCAAAGGCTGAACTAGAACATAGGTCTCCTAACTTTTCTAGTTCAGTGGTCTTTCCACTACATTCAATAACTCTCTTCCCAGTTACCAATCAGAACTATTAGAGGAAGTTAGGTGGCATGGTAGATAGAGCACTGAGACTAGAGCCCAAAGACCTGAATTCAAATCCATCCTCAGGCACTTACTGACTGTGATCCTGAGCAAATCATTTAACCTCCATCTATCTCAATTTCTCAGCTATAAAGTGGAGGTTAAAAATATCACCTGCCTCTCAAGGTTGTTCTTGTGTGGGTCAAATGAGATATCTATAAAATGTGCAGCATAATATGTGACATATAGTAAGTACTTAATAAATGCTTACTGCTTTCATTCCTGTTATAACTTAACATTTGAAGAGAGTGTAAAGTCAGAAATATGTAGACATGGGATTCCACTGGGAGAGTCACTGGTATATTAGTCACTGATTTTAGAGTCAAAAGACAAGAAAACTAATATCAATTTTACTGTTTACTTCTTGTGTGACCTTGGGGAAGTCATCTAACTTCTCTTGTTCTGTTCCCTCATCTGTAAAATGAGAATTTTGGACTAGATGACCTCTACAATTCCTTCCAGCTCTAAATCTAATAAGGTGATGCTTGTACAATCTAAGTGAAATTAGGGTTTGGTATGAAACTGATAGTTTATCTTTCTGCCTGTTACCATCTCAACTGCCTCAAGAGAACTGAGTTTATATTTCAACCACTCCAGCTGAAGGTCCACCCTTGCCCAGCCTTCCAATCTTACTGCCTCTCACCTGGCTTGCTCTGTACCTGAGGGAAGAAAAACCTAAAAAAAAATCCTTTGGAATATTTCAGTCATCCCCTAATATCACAACACTAAAGTCAGAGCTTCTCAGCACAGAGCCCAAGAGATCTTTAGGACTCTCTTTGATGCAAAAAGATCACAAAATTAGAGTTGCCAATAAAAAATCATTTCCTCACATCTAGCTTTCTTTGTCCCCTGCCCTTCCAAGTCCCATCTCTTGTAAACTTTAGCATTCCCTTTCCTCCATACTTTCATGGTGTTGTTGTGGGCACTCTCTCCTTGTGCAAATTTAACTAGGTACTAGTTAGAAGTCTTCACAGGTTGCCAAGGACAAAGAAAAGAGGGAAAAAAAGAATTGCCAGAGAGCCAGCTTTCTGGCCGCAAACTTTCCCAAATTTTGTGCTGATTTCAGAGGAGAGCTCTTCAGTTCATTGCAGGACCATATGCAAAGTCTCTCAAGCCTTGTATAGACACTACCTCACATTTAAGGCATTCCACTCTAACCTAATTCTCCTGCCTTATTTCATATTACTTTCTTCTTAGACCTCTAAATTCTCAAATCTTTCCCTGACCTTCCCTGGTCTGGCTCCATGGATCACTCAAGCCATCCTCTTTTCAGGGAATTCCCTCTCTCCTCTGTCCATTGAAATCATTTCTCTTCATTCCAGATCCAGGTCAGATGCCATCTCCTTCATGAAAGTTTCCCTGATCTTCCACTTAAATGAAAATGGTAAGATGGAAAGAATGTCAGGTTTGGAGTCAGAAGACCTGGGTTTGAATGCTGTTTCTCTCTCTTACTACCTGTAGAACACTAGACAAGTCACTTAACCTCAATTTCCTAAGATGAAATGAGATGATTAAGGTCCCTTCCAGCTCCAAATCTATTTTCTTAGAGTACTTTCTCTAGATATTTCTTTGCCCCATTATATTCTACCTTGTATTATATTTTAGTATGCATATACTATGGAGCAGCTAGGTAGCACAATGGATAGAGAGTTAGGCCTGAGATTGAAAGGACCTGGGTTCAAATCTGGCTTCAGATACTTCATAGCTGTGTAATTCTGGGAAAGTCACTTAACCCAATTGCCTATCCTTTGCCTCTCTTCTGTCTTAGAATTGATACAAAGACAGAAGGTAAGGCTTTTAGAAGGAGGGAAAATGTGTGTGTGTATAAACATATATATATATATGTGTATATATATATATATATATATATATATATATATATATAGAGAGAGAGAGAGAGAGAGAGAGAGAGAGAGAGAGAGAGAGAGAGAGAGAGAGAATTGATGCTGAGAGAAGGTAAGGGTTTTAGAAGGGGGGAAGTATATGTACATACCATAAGCTAGAAGAAGCAGTATGATTCAGTGACTGATCTCAAAGTCAAGAGCAGGGTTCTAGTCTTGCCTCTCACATACAATGGTTTTACAATTCTGGCACATCAGAGATCTCTAAGATTCATCTATCTCATACAACTTAGAAAAAAGTTGGATATTTGATCCCTATTGGCCAGTACAACCTCAGCTTTCTCCTACATAATCCCAGATGAACACACACACACACACACACACACACACACACACAAATTCTTCAGCTCAAACCTACCCCAAATTGATTCCTTCTTCTCCTCAGTCCTCCTCACTCTATGCTAGCTTCCTCAAATATCAAACACAAATCTCATGGGACACTGTTTCTTTAAAATGCCAGAGAGAACCCCTAGATTTTGCCCCTACTTTTGCTACGACCAGCTCTGGGTATGAGGTATATATCTTTGATGATGTTAGTATATCATCAAAGCCATCTCTAGTTCCCAAAGGAGGTACTTCTTTTTGAGGGAGACAGAAAAGAAATCATATTCATCCCTCTTATAATAACTTCTCTTTCAATTTCTGTCATATCATATTAATAATACAAGTACCCAAAGGTGGTGGTTGTTGTTCAGTTGTTTCTCACTCTTGGGGTTTTGTTAGCAAAGATACTGGAGTAGTTTGTCATTTCCTTCTTCAGATTATTTTATAGGTGAAGAAACTGAGGCAAGCAAGGTCAAATAATTTGCCCATGATCACTCAGGTAGATTTGAACTCACAAAGTCAAGTCTTCCTGACTCCAGACCCAGACCTCTCTATCCATAGCATCAGCATCACTAACTGCCAGTTACTTAACATAAATATCTTACCAAAGGATAACTTACTTTGAATAATGAATGCAATCATTGGTGTCATCTGTCTTCCTCACTCATATCACAATCCTTCCAAACCTGTTATGGATTACTATAACTGGAATAATTCATCATCCTGTGGCCAGTTGGTGACTAACTAACTTAGATCAGTTCTAAGATAATGTATCTCCTCCCCAGGTCTGTCACCAAACCTGAATTCAAAGCATTTCCAAGTAATAGGGCCTGGGAGAGATAACTCTACACTGGTATAGATTTCAAAGACAATATATTTTTCTTAAATTATATCATCATTGTACAGCCAGACATGTGAAAGTATTTGTGATACAAAAATCTTTATTGAAGCAAACATCATTATCCCCATAGTCACATGTTGATGTAGTAGTGCTGCATACAGAGATGTAGAAACATGTGTTACAGTTGTGGAATGTATGGAGTTACAAGTTAAAATGTATTAAAGTGGGATTCTACTCACTATATAGAAAAGAGCATGAATAAGTTAAATTAGTATGACCTTAAGTTTCATTGTATTTATACTCACAAGTTCATTAAAATTATTCTAGAAAGTTTTATAGAAAATAAATGAACTCTATAGGCATATCCCTTGGTCACCATGATCAAAGATAGTATTACTTTACTTATAAAAGTGACAGAAAATAGACCTTAAAGCTGCTCTAAGGGCTTTAAACAAGGGAAGTACTCAATATAATATGCAAAGCATCCTTTTTAAATTTCTGACTCTATTATTATCTTACACCACCTCCCTATCATTAAAATAGTGCTGACACAAATTAATGTCAGAAATTACTTTCATGTTTATTTTTGCCTCTTTTTTTTAATAGTATTTAAAAACACATTCATATATAGGTATACCTAATCTAAACTATATTCATATATAAGTAGTTATATCTAATCAAAAATACATTTATATATAAATAAAATATATATCTAAATCTAAATAAATGTATACTCAAATACTTCTAGATATGTGAATATCTAAAATAAATATTTAGATATATAAATATACAACTAAAATATAATTAAACTATTCCTCTAAAAATAAGACAAATCAAGAACTTTTAACTTCTACAGAAGAGAGAGACTGAATAAGTTAAGTCTTCTCTTATTAGGTGAGTTGTAACTACAGAGGAAAATCTTTAGGAAATAATAATACTAATAACAATATTTACAAACATTGATATATCACTTATTCCATCCTAGGCTCTTTATAATTATTATGTCATTTGGTCTGCACAACTACTCTGGCAGAAGTAGATGCTATCATTAATCTCATTTTACAAATGATGAAACTGGGACAGAGATTAAGTGGCTTACCCAGAGAAACACAGAGGGTAAGTATCTGAGGGTAGAATCAAACTCAGGTCTTCCTAACTACACAATAGGCATTTTATCCACTGAGCAACTTAGTTGCTCCTAAAAGAAAATTGAGCAGCTGGGTAGCACAGTGAATAAAGCGCCAGACCTGACATCAAGAAAAACAGTTTTAAATCCAGCTTCAAATACTTACTAGTTGTGTGACAGGCAAGTCACTTAACACTATTTGCCTCAGTTTCCTCATCTGTAAAGTGAGCTGGAGAAGGAAATGGTAAACCATCCCATTATCTCTTCTAAGAAGACCCCAAGGTCCTGGGTGGAGCCAAGATGGAGGAATAACTAGAGTAGTAACTCTGTGCCACCATGAGAATCCTCTCTGACCAAGATTAAAATATCACCACAAAACAAATACAGGAATGAAAAACCCAACAAGGAGACAGAGTGAAAAATTTTTCAAGAAAACAAAAAACCCAAAAGGTAGGCAGAGACCTGGGGGGTGAGAGGAGAGCAAAGCCAGCAAGAGGCTGTAGCAAGGAGTGAAGAGCGAGCCAAGAGCAAGCCACACACACACACACACACACACACACACACACACACACACACACACACACATGCGCACACATGCGCACGCACATACACTCCATATCTGCTGTCACAGGTTCCAAACTTAAGCCCAAAATAACATTCAGATCCTAAGATCCTACCTAGGCAAATAGTAATCCAAGTCAACCCACATCTCTTAAAATTTCAAACCTGTGGAAAAGTTCAGAGTCCCAGGCCAGGGCAATCTGGGCTGAAGGGAACTAATTCATGTGGGCCCAAGGTGAAGCCAGGAATCAAAATCTGGGCTTGGGATGAGAACATAATCTACAGTCTGGGGTGAGGACATAGTTCTCAGGGAAAGCCCCGAGCTCCAGGACAGGGCAATCAAGGGTGTGTCTGATTGGATTAAGTATATGGTAAGACCAAAAACTTGAGCCTAAGCCTGGGGCTAGAATTTGATCAGCCCCTGACTTGATCAAGATCCAAATCAGATCGAAAGCTTATACCCAAGCCTAAGGAAAGTCTTTAAGCTATCAATATCTCAAGAGTCAATTGAAGCAGCAGGGGAGGGGGCTCTCAGAGTTCTCAGTCCTCAGACCACCTAGTAAACTCGTAATAAACCAGAAAATAAGCTGAGAATAATATCAAGGAGGAACTAAATTTTAAGAGGATACCCCAACTTACCAGAAAACAGAGTCTACCTATAATTAGATAGGAAAAATGAACAAACAACCAAAAAAAGTACCTAACTCTAAAGAATTTTTATGGAGACAAAAAACAGATACAAGGTGCACACATCAAAGCAAAGGAAACACCCAAAAAGTCCAAAATAAAAATATGGATTGTACACAGAGTCTGGAAGAGCTCAAAAAAGACTTTAAAAACCAATTAAGAGAGGCAGAGGAAAAGTGGGGAAGAAAAATGAAAGTGATGTGAGAAGAAAAGGGCCAACTGAAAAAGAAGAATCAAAAACTGAAAGAGGAAAATCAGTCCTTTAAAATCAGAATTGGCCATCCAGAAATTAATGATTTCATGAGAAATCAAGAAACAATAAAGCAGAATCAAAGGAGGAAAAAAAAAGACAGAGGAAAACATGAAGTATCTAATTAAAAAACAACTGACATAGAAAATAGATCTAGAAGAGGCAATTTGAGAATTATTGAACTACCTGTACACCACAATCAAGAAAAAACCTTGGACACAGTATTAAAGATAACTACCCAGAGATCCTTGAAAAAGGAAAACAAAATTATAGTTGAAAGAATTCACAGATTGCCTCCAGAAAGAAATCCTCAAATGACAACTTCCAGGAATGTAATGGCTAAATACAAGAGCCAGCAAGCCAAGGAGAAAATACTTCAGTCATAAAGAAACAATTCAAATACCACAGAGCTGCAATCAGGATCACACAGGACCTAGCCTCTTCTACATTAAAGGACCAAAAGGCATGGAATACGATATCCAGGAAGGCAAAATATTTGGGTTTGCAACCCAAAGTCACCTGTCCAGCAAAACTGAGTATATTTTTTCAGGGGAAAAAATTCATTCAATAAGATAGATTTCCAACCATTCCTGAAAAATAAGCCATACCTAAACAAAAAAAAAATGAAATCTAAACATTGGACACAGGAGAAGCTCAAAAATGAAAAGAAAGAGAAAATTTAAGGGACTCGTTAAGGTCAAAATGTTTATATGTCTACATGGAAAGAGGATTTCTGTAATTCTCAAAAATTACTCTGAGTAGCAGAGAAAATGGAATGAATTTACTCAGAAAGAGGGTGGAGAAGTAAGTTGATTATGATGGTATGACGTATACGATAATATATGATGATATGATCTATATATGTAAATGTGATGATATGGAACAATATGTATGTTTGATATGATATATATGCATATGAATGACAGGTAGAAATTCAATCAAGGGCTGAAAGAGAGGTTTGCACTGAGAGAAAAGGGAAGGGAAAGATAGAATGGGATGAATTATATAACATAAAGAGAGGCATGAAATATCATTACAGAGAGGGGAGGATAAGCATGGTGATGAGCAATGCTTAAACTTTACTCTCATTGTAACTGACTCAGAGAGGGAAAAGCAAGTGGGGTCTAGAATTCTATCACCCTACAGAGAAGTAGAAGGAGAATTAGTAAAGGGAAAGGGGAGATAATTGAATGGAGGGGGAAGTGCGGGCATGCCAAAAAGCAAAATACTGGTGAGAAGGAACAGTAAAAGGGAATAGAGCAAGATCTAAAGGGGATAATATAATGAAGGGCAATACACAGTAATCATAACACAGTGTGAATGGGATGAACTCACCCATTAAGCAAAAGAGGATAGCAGAGTGGATTAAAAACCAAAATCCTACAATATGTTGTTTACAAGGAACACATTTGAGGCAGGGTGACATACACAGATTCAAGGTAAAGGGCTAGAGTAGAATTTATTATGCATGATCTAAAGTTAAAAAAAGCAGGAGCAGCAATTATGATACCAGAAAAAGCCAAAGAAGAAAACGATCTGATTAAAAGACACAAGGAAGGAAATTACATTTTGCTAAAAGCACTATAAACAATGAAGTAATATCATTACTAAACAGTTATGCACCAAATGGTATAGCATCTAGATTTCTAAAAGATAAAATTAAAGGAGCTCAAGGAGGAAATAGATAGTAAGACCATACTAGTGAGGGATCTCAACCTTCCCCTTTCAGAACTAGATAAATTGAACTCAAAAAAATAAGAAAGAAGTAAGGGAAGTGAATGAAATGCTGGAAAAATTAGAGTTAATAAATATCAGGAGAAAACTGAACAGAGATAAAAAGGAATATACCTTCTAAGCAGTACATGGTGTATATATACAAAGATCAACCATGTACAAGAGCATAGAAATATTGCAAACAAATGCAGAAAATCAGAAATAATAAATGCAACTTTTTCAGATCATAATGTGATAAAAATTATAATTAACAAGGGTCCATGGAAAGGAAATTTTAAATTAATTGGAAACTAAATAATCTAATTTTTCAAAACTGATGGATCAAAGAAGAAAACATAAGAACAATTACAGGCTTCATTAAAGAAAATGACAATGAAGAGAACAAATTTTAAATCCCCAGATAAAAACTAAATTGGAAATCCTAAAAATTAAAGGAGAAATTAATAAAATTTAAAGTAAAAGAACTATTGAACTAATAAATAAGACAAGGAGGCTGTTACTTTGAAAAAATAAATAAAATAGATAAAGTACTGGTTAATCTAAGAAAAAAAGAAAGAAAAGAATCCAATTAACAATATCAAAGATAAAAAAGGTGATCTCACCTTTAATGATGAAGAAAATAAGGTAAATATTATGAACTATTTTGCCCAATTATGTGGCAATAAATATGACAATCTAGGTAAAATGGGTGAATATTAATAAAAAATATAAATTGTCCCTAGATTAACAAAAGAGGAAAGAGAATACTTAAATAATCCCATATCAGAAAAATGAAATTGAACAAGTCATCAAGGAACTTCCTAAGAAAAAATTCCCAGGGCCAGAAGGATTCACCAGTGAATTCTATCAAATGTTTAAAGAATGACTAATCCTAATACTATACAAATTATTTGACAAAAGAAGGAATCTTATCAACTTCCCACTCCCACCCTACTCACAACACACACACTCAGGAGAGTACTGTCCAGTCTAACTATAGAATGTGTCTCAAAGGATTTAACAAACACATATTATGTACCCAGTACAGTACCAAGTACTCAGTGACACAAAAGAGCTATTTTAAATGGTCTATTCAAGAAAGTGAGGAGCTTGTAGTATCGGCCATGTGAACTTCTCTCTGTCTCTCTGTCTGTCTCTGTCTCTGTCTGTCTCTCTGTCTCTCTGCCTCTGTTTCTGTCTCTGTCTCTCTGTCTCTGTCTCTGTCTCTCTCTCTCTCTCCCTCTCTCTCTCTCTCTCCCTCTCTCTCTCCTGCTTCAATTATAGTAATAAACAGCAAAGTATTGGACTAAAGTTACGAGCAAGATCTTGGTCATGAGCCCATGAAATAGGTTTCAAGTCAAGCAAAGAATGACTTCAGTTTGAGTGCTTGTTGCTCTACATTAACTTAGAACAAATGACGTATGAGATTTAATGAATTAATGGGAAAAATCATGCCTCTGATGTTATTTCTAATTTCCAGAAGTCTCTTTAAAGTCAAGGGTCCCAGAGTTTAGCATACATCAGCCTGAGACTTTATACCTCCCCAAAAAAAACTTGAGTTTAAGTAGATGGACTTCAAGAGGTTCTGATATTTTGGGGAGGCAGGGAGTTCGAGTTTAAATATTTTTTATAAACAAAAAGATGAGGGATTCCAATCATAGGGCAAATAAATATAACAGAGAAAAATAATAGGGAAAAAATGATGAAATCTATTGGGGGTTAGAACTTAGCTCCCTCCTCTACTGCTCCATGACAAAGAAGAGCCCAGTATGCAGGGGATGGGGGGGGGGGGTTTCTGACTTTTTTTTTTTGTAATATTATCTTTGCTTTGCTAAGTACATCTGTGTCAAACCAGAAGACGTTAAGCAATTATATGAGAATCTGCTCTAATTCTGAGTAGCACAGGGACCCTGGAGATTAGTAAATAATAAATAAAGTATTTCTTCTTTTGTTAGTAGCTTCTGTCCCTGTTCATTAACTCTCTTTCTGGGCAGCCAAAGGGAAGGCTGGGGGCATGGCGCCATCGGGGATTCCCACTGCTGAACATAACCACTAAACAGCTTGAAACATGCTGTCTGAGTTCCCAGAAGACAAAACTAACAGAAATACATAGCCTGTTTCCTTCTTCTTCCATTTTCATTGTCTTGTTTTCTTTCTCTCTTTTTTTTGATACATATATAGGTCTAGAAATATATATTTGTACCAACACACAAGAGAGAGTATGAGTGAGAGAGAGAGAAAAAGAGAGAAAGAGAGAGAGAGAGAAAGAAAGAGAGAGAGAGAGAGAGAGAGGGAGAGAGAGAGAGAGAGATTTTAGAGAAAGAGAGATTTTTAGAGAAATAGAGAGATGGGGAGGGGGAGAGGGAGAGAGAGAGAGAGAGAGAGAGAGAGAGAGAGAGAGAGAGAGAGAGAGAGAGAGAGAGAGAGAGAGAGAAAGAGAGAGAGAGAGAGAGAAACATACAGAGAGAAACAGAGAGAGAGAGAGAGAGAGAGAGATCATAAAGGGCCAGCCCAGAATTCAGCAAGACCTAGATTGAAGTGCCACTTGTCCAATACCCTTTCATCATCAGAAACAACTCTATAAGACTATAGGTAATATTTTATTTGCTGATTTGCATTGATAAAGGGAGTTTATTCACCTAAAAACACCAATGAAATCACAGGTCTAGGCTTTATATATTTTGGGGTATAAATATATACATATACATTTACATTTTTTAGTATATATGTATATTAAATTGGTCTGGCTTTAAGTCTTATTGTATTTAGGCACCTAAGATCACTGAGGTTATTATTTAAAAGCTATACACAATATAAATGTGCATGTAAGATACAGAAATATGCATATATATTTATATAAATTAATCTTTATAATAAGCCCCTCTGATCAAGGTCTTATTTCCAAAATAAATTTTTCTCTAAAAAAAGGAACTGATTCAAATTTATAATTGATAAATGTTGTCATGGTTGTAATTTTTCAATTCTGTCTGATTCTTCATGACCCTATTTAGCATTTTCTTGGCAAAGATACTGAGGTAGTTTGCCATTTCTTTCTCTGACTCATGTTACAGGTGAGGAAACGGAGGCCTACAGGGTTAAATGACTTGTACAGGGACACACAGCTAGTAAATGTCTAAGGCTGGATTTGAACTCAGGTCTTCCTGATGCCAGGAACACCTAATTGCCCATAATTGATAAAGGGTCAAAGGAGATAAACACGGTGTACTCAAGGGAAGCAATCCAAGCTATCTAAAGCCATATGAAAAATACTACAAAAATGAATAATTAGAGAAACACAAATTAAAGTACTACTGAGCTCACAACCCTCATCAGTTTGTTAAAGTTAAAGAGAAAAATGGCAAATATTAAAATTCTAGTGAAAAACAAACACATTGATAGAGCTGCAATTTGGTCTAGCTATTCTGGAAATTGGAACTATGTCCCCAAAGTTACTAAAATATGCATACCTCTTGACCCAGTAATAGCAATAACAGATGTTTTGACAATTGATTTATAATATAGTTTGAGATATGGAAATGCTATTTCCCCTTTCTCCCTCCCTCTTTTCATAATTTTCCTTGGAATTCTAGTGTCTCCAAATGAGCTTTATTATTATCAAATTCCATAAAAAACTCCTTTAAGAATTTAGTTGATATAGTATTTAAAATAAAAATTAACTTTGGTATTTCATCATTTTAATTATTTAAGTTATTCTTCTTTAAAGAATACTTTGACATTGAATTGATAGAGGTATTCTGTGTGCTAAAGCAGATTGCTCACCAGATACTTTATTAATTTTGTGTTATTTGGAAAGGGGTTTCTCTTTCTATTATTGACTTTGATATTTTGTTATTTATGAAACTACTATTGATTTTTGAGTGTCTATTTTGTATTCTGCAATTTTGCTGATTATATTCATTATGTCATTTAATATCTTTGTTGGTTTCCTGATAATTTTCTAAGAAAGGTATCATATCAGCAGCAAATAGGAATAGTTTTTATCTTTAGTTTACCTGTTTGCTTCCAAATAATTTCTGTCTTTTAACTATAGCTAGCATTTCTAGGACTACATCAAATAATCACGAGGAGAATGGACCGCCTTGTTTTACTCCCATATTTATTGTGAAAGATTCTAACTCATCCTTATTGCATGTGATGCTCCCTTTTGGTTTTTAAATAGATACCTTTGTGATTTTTAAGTCTCTTTATGCATATATTTCATGTGGCTTTAACATAAATGAGTACTGTACTTTGTCAAAGGCTTTTTCCACATCTATTAAAATAATGTTGTAGTTTTAGATGTATTTATTTTAAATATGATTTATTATATTGGTTGTTTTCCTTGAACCATTCTTGAGTCATTTACATAAATGAAAGTCATAAATAATGATTTCTTGAATGAATTGATATAGTCCATTTCATAAGATTTTATTTCAAAATTTTGAATCTATTTTCATTAATTCATTGCACTATAGATCTCTTTCTATGCTTTATCCCTCCCTGGTTTAAGCATTAGAACCTAATTTGTTTCATAAAAGAAATCTAGTGTAAGAATTAAATTGTAATGGTTTGAATAAAATATGTAAAATTTATAAATAATATGGTAGTCATCAATTCAAAGAATTATTGCTTCAAAGTCAAAATGACTTTAATAGCTTTTATTTACAAAAGAGGTAGAAAGAGTAAAAGTAGAGAAATACAAAAGGGCAAAGAAGACATTAGGTTATCTAACTAAATATTGCTCAGGTGCTCAAGGCAGCCAGGATTTGTTGACCTTAAACCAGAATTAAACTCTCTCCAGAAGACAGGAAGGGAAAGTCAGCTATCCACTCACCTAAGTTCCCTTCAAGAGGCAGGTCAAGATGATGACTTGAGCTGAAGGTGACATTCTTGAGGCCCACTTTCTTCCTTGAGCCAACCTACTTCTTGAAGCTGACTTCCTTTTTGAAGTTCAACTCCTTCTTAAAACTGACTTCCTCCCTGGAGTCAATTTTCCTAGCCCCAGAAATTCAGGGCCTTTTATAGTGGCTTCTTGTCCCTTCCCTTTTCACAAGGGCCAATCACAGCTTCCAAATTGCCCAGCACTGCCCAGGGGGCAGTGTTTGTGGGAACCAATTCTCACCTTCTGAAGAGTTGAATACTCATCAAAAGAGTTCACAGATTCCAGTATGACTGAGGTGTGAAATTCTAGTTTCCTGGCTGATTGAGTTGAATGAGTGGAGAGCTCCTCCAGCTAGTACTAAGTAGGGTGTTCAAGCTTTTGTTGATTCAATTCAAAAGTAGCCAAAGGAGAGTTAATCCTGTCTTCACAATCTAGTGAGTTACTACATAGGGGTACTTAAGTTATTGTTAATCAAAGTGTTAACTCAAAATAGACAAAGAGAATAAAGGATTCCTTTTCATAAGTGTAAACTCAGAATGGACAAAGAGAACAAAGAATTCTCTTTTACAATAGCAGGGTGCTTTCTCAGTTTTTGAAAATAAGTCCAATAATATAGGCACTAATTTGCTTTAAAAATTTGGTAGGGAGGCAGCTGAATGACTCATTGGATTGAGAGCCAGTCTTAGAGACTGGAGATCTGAGGTTCAAATCTGGCCTCAAACACTTTCTGGCTTTGTGACCCTGGGCAAATCACTTAACCTCTATTGCCTAGCCTTTACCACTCTTCTGACATGGAACCAATACACAGTATTGATTCTAAGACAAAATGAAGGATTTAACAATCAAATAAATAAATAAAAGTTTGGTAGAATTCTCCTGTGAATCCATCAGGCCCAGAAGGAATTATTTTTGTAAGTTCTTACAGCTATTTCTATTTATTTTTCTGACACTTAATTATTTAAAATTTAAGTTGGTCTTCTCTTAGCTTGAGTATTTTATATATTTAAAGGCTCTCCTCTATTGCTGTAGCACTCAGTTTTGTTGGTATAAAACTAATAGAGTCTAATAATTATTTTTATTTATTCTGGTTTTGTTGATACCACACTGTTCATTTGCTATTTTGTTGATTTGATTTGATGCTTTCTTCTTTTTAGTCAGATTAGCTAAAGGTTTATCAATTTAATGTTTTTTAAAACAACTAGCTTTTAGTTTATATTTTCTATAGCTTTTTTGTTTCCAGTTTATTTCTAATTTTTAATACAAATTCAGATCATTAATTCTCTCTTTTTCTCTTCTGTTAATGTATGTTTGTAGAAACATAATTCCCACCCCACCAAAGCCTATTTTGGCTGTATCTCAGAAATTTGGGCATGTTGTTTCATCATTATCATTTTCTTTTGTCTAATTATTGTTTCTGTGATTTTTTTTGGATCCCCTTATTATTTAGGATTTCATTGTTAAGTTTCATTGTTAAGTTTTGGTCTGTGTCTTTTCTTTGTCTTTCCTGAACTGATTACTATTTTTAATGGGTTATTATGTGTAAATGGGTATTTACTATTGCAGACTTCTGACATTAATTTGCAATATATCTGTTTCTTAGCATATGGTCAATTTTTGTAAAAGTTCCACATGAGGATGAGAAATACAAATATATTTATAATCTTTAGCAGTCCCATTTAGAAAAAGATACTACAAAAATAATTTCAGAAAAAAACTGCAAAGATCTGCAGGAAGTGATGCAGAGTAAAATAAGAGAACTGGGAGAAAACTGTACACAATTAACAGCAATATTATACAAAAGGTGTCATTATCTGAGAAAACCAGGCTACTCTCAGCAATGCAATGATCTGGGAGGATATAATCCTGAAGGATATGATGGAGAATGCTATCCACATCCAAAGAAAGAACTGTTAGAATTATCTTTCACATTGGCATCTTTATGTTTTCTTTTGGGATTTTGGTTATGTATGAGTTTGCTCTTAAAACAATGACCAATACGGAATTGTGTTTTGGATGACAATAAAAATAATATTTTTTAAAAGAAAGAGATGCTATCAACTTTGTTTAATTCTATTTTTTCCCTTTTATTTATTTCCTATGGACAAAAGCAAAGTCACTAAAATCCCCTGGCACTATTGCAATACTATCTATGTCTTCTTATAATTCAGTTAATTTTTTATTAATTTAGATGTTGACATTTAGAGCATATATGTTTAATATTGGCATTGGTTTGTTGTCTATGATTCATTTCAGTATAATGTAGTTTTCTTGTTTAACTCTTTTTATGTTATAAATGTTTCTACTTTGTCTGATAGCATGATTGTAACTATTGTTTTTGGGGGGTTCACCTGATACACAGTAAAAAATAAAAATATACAACAATCCTTCGTTTTTATTTTGTGTGTCTTTGTTTTTTAAATGTTTCTTATAATCAACAAATTATAAGGTTTTATTTTCTTATAAATATATCCCTCTTTGTTTTATCAAGTTGTTTAATCCATTCACATTTAAAGTTTTGAGAGTTAGATTCATATTTTCCATTTGTCTCTAATATTGGAAGTTTTTTTCCAAAATTAGGATTTTTCCCCTTTTCTACTAAAAACATAGTATTATCTCAATTTCCTTCATTCATATTTTACTTTAAGGTAACCCTATTCCCAAGGAGTCACTCTTCCTCTCCTACTTAGCCCCTCTCTAATCTACCTCACTTTTAAATTTTTCCCCTAGATTTTCCTACTTACTTTTGAGTACTTATTTAATTACTCCCCTCTTTTTTTTCTTAGCAGGACAATAAAATTCACTTCCTCTTTTCTCTGTTAACTTGTTTTGTTCTTTAAGGTTTTTAAATTTTCCTTTATCTGGGCTTTTTTTCATAAAAGGATTTACTTCCCTCATTCTTTTTTATTATTTTCCCTCTTTATTTACTTCTAGACTTATTTTTTTTTAATTTATGACCCTTATATGTATTTTGTCCTTCTTTAGTCTATTTATTCCCACGTAATTAAAGTTTTTAAGTGATGTTTTATATTTCCTCTTGAAGGCCATTTCTAAATTAAAATCTAATTGACCTTGCCCCACTGCCCCTTCTTCTATTGCCCCTTACTTTTAGAAATAAATATCAATTCCCATGTTAGGAATTTTTTTATGTCTCTGATTGTGCAGTTTCTTATTATCCTTTGCCCTCTCCCCAGTCATTTCTTTCCTCCATTTGCTATGAGATCTCCTCTCTAGATCCATGCCCTCCCACTCTTTCGAGTTTCAATTCCACAAAAATCTCCAATTCCAGTTTTCCTGAAGAAAAATGAGTGGTTTCTAAGCACCAAATCCCCACAGCTTAAATCCATTACAAAGTCCCATCTCCCTTTATAGAGTAGCTTTCTTTCCACCAAAGGATTGGTGCCCTCTCCCACCAATGGAATGTGATTTCCCCCTTTCTTTCCCTGTTTCACCTCATTCTCCTGAAGGCATTCTTCTTCCTGAGAGAAAATATTAATAACAGAAGGGAATATGCCCTCTAGATCAACTAAAAGAGACCAGACATCTGTGAAGATTAAATTAACTCTTTGCTGCCTATTTTTAGATTTAATCTCTAAAAGCGTATACATCCCACTCACACTTGAGTGGGAGAGGTCTGTGACCCACATGTGCAATAGTGGGTGATGAATCAGAATCTACTGACTGCTCCCTGGGAAGTCCTAAGCAAAGCTTTAGCTGTAATTGGTACACGTCAAATGAAGGAAGTCACAGGAAGTGATGAAAAAAAATGGTCTTTAAAAATGCCAAGAACTTCTTGTGGGGGGTTCTCTGGTCTCTTCATCTTCAACTTGACTGATGACTCCCAGCAACTTTGGAGGAGGTCAGGCTTGAGATCTCCGTCTGCTTCCCTTTGGACTAACATGTGGTGAGTGAAAAAAGGCTGACTCCTTTCTGAAGGGACTAACCTCAGGAGAGACCTACCCTATTGAAAGAGGCTCCCTGCATCCCCAGGTGCTCAGCTCAAAGCTGAGGCCCTTCCTGTTAAGGACTAACTAGCCCTGTCTGGGTTGAGCCAGAGTGGAAGCAAAATATGTAGGCTAGATATATTACCCTATCCTCTCTCTGAGTTCCTTACTTTCACTCTTTCTATATTTTATAAATAAATTGTTAAAATAAATCTCTTTGGAATTAATTAAAATTCCTGGTGACCCTACTCTTTAATAATTTTAATAATAATCTTTAATAATCTAGTCCAACTATTTATATAAACCTCTCACATTTTTACCCCTTACACATCTATGAATAAATACTGCAGACAAGGAAAATAAATTATACTTGATGAGGCAAAGGCTCCTATAGATTCCGAAGAGAGCATGGAACCATAACAGGATGTTCTAAAATGGTATAGTAGAGAAACAATTATGAGAGCAGAATGTATGGCCTGTACAACAAAAACATTTGACAGTATGGAAAAATATGAATCCTCAAGAGCAATTTTCATCAAGGAAACAAAAAAAGAAAATAACCAGAAATGAAAATACATACAATGAAGGACAATCTGGAAAAAAGAAAAGCAATATGTTAAAAGAAAACATGGTCTACATACAAAGAAAACATATTGATCTTGAAGACAGACTGCAAAGAGACAATTTAAGAATTATAGGTCTTCTAGAAAAACATAAAAATATCTATAAACACCAAGAAATAATGCAAGAATACTGCTCAAAACTTCTGAACCCTGAAAACAAAACATCAATTGAAAGAAATTACAGATATAGGAAAAAAAGAAAAATTAAAAAAACAAAATGCTGCAAATTCCAAGATTTCACAACAATGACAAATAAAGTCTGCAAGTGACCAGGAGAAAAATCTTGAAATATAAAGGAAAGTTGAAAATATGATTCCAATCTGCACCAACCAAAACCGAAAAAGGGAATGGATTAGGATATTTTATTAATTAAATTATTTATTTAGACTATCTTTCCATGGTTACATGATTCATGTTCTTTCCCTCCCCTTTTCTCTCTTCCCTCCCAGAGACGACAAGAAATTCCACTGGTTTATACATGTATCATCATTCAAAACCCATTTCCATATTATTAATATTTGCAATAGAGAGATCATTTAAAGTCAACAACCCCAATCATATACCCACTGAACCATGTGATGAATCGTATGTTTTTTCTTCTGCATTTCTGTTCCCCCAGTTCTTTCTCTAGATGTGGAGAGTATTCTTTCTCAGAAGTCTCTGGGTTATCCTGGATCATTGCATTGCTACTAGTAAAGTCCATTACATTTGATCGTGCCACAATGTATCGGTTCCTGTGTACAATGTTCTCCTGGTTCTGCCCCTTTCACTTTGCATCAGGAATAGCATATTTTTTTAAATTCATTTTTTTATTTTATTTGGTCAATTTCAAACATTCCTTGGTTACAAAAATCATATTCTATTTCTCCCTCCCCTCCCAACTCCCCTCCCATAGCCAACACGCAATTCCACTGGGTATTACATGTGTCCTTGATCAGAACCCATTTCCATGTTGTTGGTGTTTGTACTAGGATGTTCATTGAGAGTCTCCATCCCCAATCATACCCCCTTGACCCATGTGATCAAGCAGTTGTTTTTCATCTGTGTTTCTAATCCCACAGTTTTTCCTCTGAATGTGGATAGTGTTCTTTCTCATAGATCTCTTTCAATTGTTCATGATCACTGCATTGCCACTAATGGAGAAGTCCATTACATTCGATTTTACCACAGTGTATCAGTCTCTGAGTACAATGTTCTCCTGGTTCTGCTCCTTTCACTCTACATGACTTCCTGGAGGTTGTTCCAGTCTCCATTGAATTCCTCCACTGTATTATTCCTTTGAGCACAATAGTATTCCATCACCAATATATACCACAATTTGTTCAGCCATTCCCCAATTGAAGGGCATCCCCTCATTTTCCAATTTTTGGCCACCACAAAGAGCGCAGCTATGAATATTCTTGTACAAGTCTTTTTCCTTATCTCTTTGGGGTACAAACTCAGCAGTGCTATGGCTGGATCAAAGGGCAGACAGTCTTTTATCACCCTTTGGGCATAGTTCCAAATTGCCCTCCAGAATGGTTGAATCAATTCACAACTCCACCAGCAATGAATTAGTGTCCCTACTTTGCCACATCCCCTCCAGCATTCATTACTTTCCTTTGCTATCATGTTAGCCAATTTGCTAGGTGTGAGGTGATACCTCAGAGTTGTTTTGATTTGGATCTCTCTGATTATAAGAGATTTAGAACACTTTTTCATGTGCTTATTAATAGTTTTTATTTCTTTGGCTGAGAACTGCCTGTTCATGTCCCTTGCCCATTTATCAATTGGAGAATGGCTTGATTTTTTTGTACAATTGATTTAGCTCTTTGTAAATCTGAGTAATTAGATTCTTGTCCAAGGTTTTTGTTATGAAGATTGTTTCCCAATTTGCTATTTCCCTTCTAATTTTGATTACATTCATTTTGTTTGTACAAAAACTTTTTAATTTGATGTAGTCAAAATTATTTAGTTTACATTTTGTGACTCTTTCTAACTCTTGCTTGGTTTTAAAATCTTTCCTTTCCCAAAGATCTGACAAGTATACTATTCTGTGTTCACATAATTTACTTATAGTTTCCTTCTTTATGTTCAAGTCATTCACCCATTCTGAGTTTATCTTGGTGTAGGGTATGAGGTGTTGATCCAAACCTAATCTCTCCCACACTATCTTCGAATTTTCTCAGCAGGTTTTATCAAATAATGGATTTTTGTCCCAAAAGCTGGGATCGTTGGGCCTGTCTTGCTGAGGTCATGTATCCCAAGTAGGAATAGGATATTTTAAAGAGTAAAGTAACTCAAGGTGCTTCCCAAGGTAAACCCTAACCATTAATGCCATAATCTGGCTTTTGGGCAGTGAGGAATAGAGTGCTAGTATATTAGGGGGTTGAAACTAGCTTTGTTTGCTATTAGTATTGAATTTTTACCTCTAATACTTCTTAATCCTAGGCAATGGAGACAAATAAAATTACTTTATCTCTCATGCATAATTCCTATTTTTTGAGAGGTATGACATGAAAATCATAGAAAATGTCCAGTCCCCTATCTTCAGACCCATCAATACCACTTCTCGATAGATATACCAAAGAGATCAAAAAAGAATAGATCCTACAAGCATAAAAATATTTGTTGCAATTCTTTTGTATTGGCAAAGAATTGGAGCCTAAAAGATTGTTTTAGATAAACCTAGGAAGATTTGCATAAACTAATACAAAATGAAGTAATCAGCAACATAAGAACAATTTATGTTATAACAAAAATATAAAAACGAACATCAAAAATATTAGTTTGAAAAAACTCTGAATCATACAATGGTCAACCATGATTCCAAGCACTGATGGTGAAGAATGCTCCTGCAGAGGTACAATGAACTAATTATGCATGATACGACACATTTTGGACCTGACCAATATGGAAAATTTGTTTTGCTTGAAAACACACAGTTGTTATAAGGATTTAATTTGGGGGGGGGGGGGGTTCCTAGTTGGAAGGTATAGTGAAAATACATATGTTAATTTAGGATAAACAACTACCTTTTATAAGCCCCCATTTTGTAACTTAGTAATTGGTTTTCTGTTGTTGTTTTTTTTTTAACCTTTACCTTCTGTCTTGGAATCAATACTGTGTTTTGGTTCCAAGGCAGACAAACGGTAAGCGATAGACAATGGGGGTTAAATGACTTGCCCAGGGTCACACAGCTAGGATGTGTCTGAGTCCAGATTTGAACCCAGGACCTCCTGTCTCTAGGTCTGGCTCTTAATCCACTGAGCTACCCAGCTGCTCCCTCTATTTTTTAAAAGGGCATTTGTATATAATTTGGCAATGATGTTTATGTCCCCAAAATTTGGTAAACTACTAATGATGTGTATATTATCCAGATCTGGTAAACAACTACTAATGATGTTTGTGTATGTGTGTTTGGGGATGTATGTATATCCCAAATTTCATAAACAACTGATAAACACTTGCTAATGATATTAGCTTTTATTGACAATTAAACTTTATTAATTTATTCAATTCAATAAAGCAAACATCAAGCTCTCTAAGACCAACCTGATTTCTAAAGATGCCAGTAAGTTTTCCTTATACTAGAGCTCATGACAAAGTTCCCCCAATTTGGCATTCTGGCAAATCTCTGTCACTTTTCACTGATCTAGAATGAAAACAGGATGATCACATTTCCAAGTGCAGGGAACACAGGAATCTGCCCTAGTCTCATCCCAGGAGCAGACATTGATAACTGGGGTCCTGGTGGGTTTTTACAGTTTTGACTAATAGTGTTTACATATTATATCTAAATTCTAATTGGCCATCAATTACCTAAGCTTATGATGAAAGGAAATAAAATTTTTAATAGATTAATATTATGAGTCTTTTTTATCACAAAGCCTAAGCAAGCTAGAAACATTTGATTCCAAGGGTTGGGTGGATTTCTAACTATAAAGTAGCCAAATATAATAAAATATTATGGAATCGCTCAGATGGTGAAAGAAGTATTCATTCTAATTGGTTAGGAGTAAAATAATGCTTTGTAATTATATGTATAAAATTTCCAGATTAGTTACAATTTATGATTGTCCATAGACTTCAATTACAGACCCTGAATGTGACTTTTGAAGGAGAAAAATGAGAGTGAGAACCTGTTATACCTTAACTTCAGTGGGCCAACAAACTGGAGCTCTGATTGCCATTAATGGACTTTAAGTGCCTAATCTTATTTTAAAATGCGAATAGCTCCTGTTTAACATAGAACAGTGATGCATGAGGGATTTCTGTTCCCATGTTGAAATCAGTCACAAATGACACTGGATCATGACTGTCTGGATCTTCATGGCCCAATTTCTATCACAAAGAAGTGAGAGGGACAAAATGAAACAGGCAGTATTGGTGGCAAGCACAAGTATTCTCCTATTCAGAGACAAATGTGCTGCAAAGAAAACTATAAAATGAACCTAGTATAGAGCATCTGACCTCCTTTCAGGGAACTACTAAAAAACAACATGAAAAATGAGTGGAAGAATAGTTTGCTGGGCTTTTCATATGTCTCCAGTTGCTAAGGAAACTACTTCTTTAGCATCAACCTGTTCAGTACAGCTGGTTTTCACATACATGCGTATTCATCTTTGGAAGTGAAGCTGTGGACGTGGGGGAAATAATGAAGAATAAAAGTCAGCACCATGCTGGTCCAAATAGCCCTAGACCACTCTCCTTACCAAGCCTTACCCTTCCCAGTCACCTGGGATATTTGCCACCTGGCAAAAACCTCCTGGACTTAAATTTGAAGATTTAGCTAATAGGGTAAACAAAACAGCAAGAAGTCCTATTTGACATGCAGCAGTGGCTGAAAAACTGCCTCTTCACCCCTACTCCACTCCTTCTCCTGCTGGGGAAGTGGGAGGCAGCTCTTAACACAGCAGGGAGAGCAGCCTCAACCCCCTCTCCTGCCCCATATCTCTGGGGGAAGTTCTTATAAGTTTCTCAACACTCTGGGTTTGACCCGGAGCTGTGGGTTAGCATCAGTGAACTTAGAGCTGTACAAATGGGGAGCACACACGCTTGTAAATCTGATGACACTAAGTCAAACCTAGATAAACTGGTATCTCACCAACCCAACTCAAGTATGACTAGAACCTCACAGAATATGGAGGTTACCGATTTTCACCATATTCCTGTCAGTGAAAAGGAGAAATAGAAGTCAAATCAATTGATCAACTCACCAGCATCCTTGCCACCACCTATCCTTTGCCCCCTACCCACTTTCCAGTCCTGGAACCATAACCTAATGAATGCTGCCACTATTGAATGAAAGGATGCTTCAATCAGTTTTCCCTTGCTCCATTCACCATCGCTGTAATCTTCCCAACTAAAATACTTCTCCCTGGTCATTATTCCCTTAAATGTACTGCCTTCCCCACTTAAAATATAAGTTCTTTGAAGTCAAGGTCTCTCTTCATTTTTGTATTTATATCCCCAAAACTTAGTTCAGTGCCTGGTACCAAGTAGGTACATAATAAATGCTTGTTGGTTCAATAAATAAATGAAAAAATATTTGTTAAGTTCTTACTTTGAAAAGTAAAGGAGATTAGAAGCTTGGAATTTAGAGATAAAAATGAAATAGGCCTTGTCTTCAAGGAGTATGAAGGATAAAAAGAAAAGAAAAGAGAGCATTTAGATCAATAATCAAATGCCTCAGCTAGACTAGAAATCAGAATACTTAGATCCAGAATCTGAATTATCTGGGAAAATATCTGGAAAAAAAATTATCTGGAAAAAATAAAATACTTCTTCCATTTACTCCATACTTATCTCATATTTCTAAATTACATATGTTGTTTCCCACATTAATTTACCATTTACAAATTGCCCATGTAAGTTCCTTGAAGACAGGATCTATCTTTGATTTTTCTTTTTGTCCCCAGCACCTAGCACATAGTTCCTGGTATATAGCTGGTACTTTAATGAATGTCCAATTATTGATTGATTCAAAGATGCTGGTGCTCTGTTGGCTTCCTCCTCCAGCTTATACCTATAGCCCTAAAGGAACTAGAAAGTTAGGTTATCAAGCCAAAGATATCCAGGATGCGTTGTGGCCTGCTTTTAGGTTGCCTTGGGCAAAAGGAACATTGATTTTCTTTGAAGTAATGTGATTCTCATGGGTTTCAGACAATTTTTTTCATGCATAGCTGTCTAGTTGGCAATTCTATGAAAGGAAATATTTTAAAATATTTATACTGATTTAGAGGCCCTCTCCCTGAATGCTTTAAAGATCCATGTAGATACTCCATACATGGAGGCCAATTCCTACACCTTTACAGCCTAGAAAGTGGTCTTCAGATATGATATGGCCAAAATATTCAACAACTTGTGTCCAAGCTAATAATAAGTGCCTCTGAACTTAGCTAGTCCATGACTGACCTAGCCACTCATATTCCAAGCCTTTCCAGCTTAGTAGTAGCGCCTGCCAGAGTTTGTTTCCTTGGCATAGCCTTCAAGACTTGCAGGGCCACCTGCACTTTACCCTGAGGTCTTAGAGGAGGATATCAGTAGAAAGAACATAAAAAATGAAAAAATAAAAATATTACTCTGCCACAAAACATCTTAAAATGCTTTTTTTCCCCACTTAGACTCTTGGGAGCTTTCCAACAATGCTAGAAATAATATGGAAAGATACTTTCAGGCCTTGGGCTAAAAAATTTTTCTCTTTAGGGGCTTCCTGGGATAATCAATGCTGTCTGGGGTCCCTGGGCTCAGTAATAGCCTAAAAACTATGAATTTGTGTAATATAATCCTGCCTGGGTGACTTTGATTAAGGTACTACTTATAGACTGGAGGGGGCAGGGAAATGGGGAAAATTGGGGCAGGGAGAATGAGATGATTATATAAGCTTCTATAAATGCTAAATAATGACTTTAGTGAAATTTCCCTTCCAGCTAGGCAATAAATCTATCACAGAGTTGTTTATTGTTTTGAGTTGTTTGTTATTTAGAAGGTTTGATTTTGTTTTTAACAAGTGAAACAAGTGATTTTAATGTGCTCCTTTTTATGTATCTTTTCTGTAAGGAATTGGGAAGCAAGTGGGTGCCTCATATACCCAAGTTTCTCTGTGGTCATTTTGACCAGGGGCTAAATAACATCTAGTAAACTAAAAATATTATCATTGCAGTCACATCTATCGTGTTTGTATTTGAACACTTGAGACCTACTCCATCAAAATCAATAGGTCAAGAGAGTGTTACTTTATCTTAAAAAGTGTGACAGTAAAATACACAAGAAATTCACTTGAAAAATTACATTAAAAGAAGGTTACAAATCAGCCAAAGCTCAAAGGATTCTGGGTATCCTCACCTCCTGCCTTCTCTGGGCACAGCAGGGGTGAGATATGATGTAAATGTAGAGAGATGGCACAGATTAAAATTTCTCATATGTGAATCATACTTAGCTAGGGAAGCCTTTGTCATAGAGCTATAAGTAAAATGTGAAAGCCCTTTTCAAATTAAGACCCATCCCTCAGAAATCATTAAGATAATTGTTGTTATAGTTGGGGAGAAGGAGGTGATATTGGGAATTACAATTTGGGGGAGAAAGGAAGGAAGGAAGGAAGGAAGGAAGGAAGGAAGGAAGGAAGGAAGGAAGGAAGGAAGAAGGAAGGAAGGAAGGAAGGAAGGAAGGAAGGAAGGAAGGAAGGAAGGAAGGAAGGAAGGAAGGAAGGAAGGAAGGAAGGAAGGAAGGAAGGAAGGAAGGAAGGAAGGAAGGAAGGAAGGAAGGAAGGAAGGAAGGAAGGAAGGAAGGAAGGAAGGAAGGAAGGAAGGAAGGAAGGAAGGAAGGAAGGAAGGAAGAAAGAAAGAAAGAAAGAAAGAAAGAAAGAAAGAAAGAAAGAAAGAAAGAAAGAAAGAAAGAAAGAAAGAAAGAAAGAAAGAAAGAAAGAAAGAAAGAAAGAAAGAAAGAAAGAAAGAAAGAAAGAAAGAAAGAAAGAAAGAAAGAAAGAAAATATGAAAACATGGGGAAATGTAGGCATTATGGAGTGGTATAAATTACAATGGAAAATTCAAATGTAACCTCATTCAGAGAGATATTTCATTCTTTAACTCTCCTTACTTGGCCGGTCTGAAATATGCAGGATACCGCATCAGCCAATTACTCTGCCTACTGTCCTTCCAGAGTTGGCTGAAAAACCCTGTTCCTTTGGCCATGATGTTTTACCAGAAGCGTTTTCTGTTCCCCCATAGGACCAGTTGGCAATGACTTCACTTGCACAACTCAGTTCTTTCTCAAGCCTCATGGCCTAGAGCTTTTCTTCTCCTTAAAGGCTTTCTATTTTCTAAAAGTCCCATTTATTTTATACACACATATATACGTGTTGGCAGGGGAAGGATTTTCTTTCAGGTTTCCTTTAAGGGTGCATTTAAAATGCTCACTTCAGGCAGGGCCAAAATGGACCATGGACCATAGCATCTCAAGGCTACATATGCATCCTTTTCACCTAACATTAAACTCCATAGAGCATCCTTAGGGCTTGAGGGAAAGAAGGTGGCAGTATGTGAGAGCTGGGGAATGTTTTCATTTTCTTTTTAGTCGTCGAGCCAGGACACAGTCTGGATTTTGTCAGCTAGAGGCAGGTTACCATCTCCAGTATGAGACAGGGATGCTTTGATTTTTCTTCATTTGGGATATAACAAGATCCTTGTTATTTGCCAAATACCCCCAAGGGTGTCCTACTTTCCAATATCTTCTGCTCTGTCAGTGTTCCTGTGACTCAGTCTTGTGGTCTTCTAGGAGAGAAGCCCTCTCCAAAGAAAGGGCTGCAGGACTTGGTTGGCTGCTCTTTTTTAAAACTGTATAGAACATGATGCTTTGAGATCCAGAGAAAGTTGCTTAAGTGTGAATTATTCTTACAAAAGAATGTCAATAAGTCTTATACAGAAATGGAATATGCTATCTGGATTTGCATCCCATAATTACTATCAATCAGAATCAGCTCACAAACATGTTTTATAAAAATGTATACTCTGTGCCAGATGCTGAGAATAGAAATCAGTAATGGCCACTGATAGTGGAGAATATGATGAATTTGGAATCAAAAAAAGTTAGGTTCAAATCCTAGCTTTGCCACTTACTACCCCATAGGACCTTTGGCAATTGTCTATGCTGGTCTCACTTAGTTTCAAGTTCCTCATATGTAAAATGAGGAGATTAGATGTAACCTATAAGGTCTCTCCAGTTCATAACCTAAGATCCCACTACAAAAGCAAAACAATTCAAGCCCTCAAGAGCTTAAAATTAGAAGGGTGAATGCAAGATTTTTTTTAAATCAAAATTTATGTAAAAAGTTAAACTGAAGAAAATTTCCCTCTCTTCTCTCTTCCTCATTGCTCTTCCTCATTTACTTTCCCTCTTCCCAAGTTAGACATTTTTGCTTAATTGTGTTGGAAATACTAATGGAACTTCACACAAACATCTGGGGAATTAAAAAGCCTAATAACTGTCTCAACCCATTTTTTTAAATAGCTTTATAGCAATCCAAACATAACCAAGCTCTTTACAAAGGTTATATATATATATATATATATATATATAACCTTTGTAAAGAGCTTGTATATATATAAAGAGCTTACATATATAATTTTATACAAATTATTACTAATAAATAATTTTTCAGTCATTTTTCAATCGTGTCTGACTCCTTGTGATCCCATTGGGGGTTTTCTTGGTGAAGATACTGACTTGGTTTTCCATTTCCTTCTCCAAAACATTTTACAGGGGAGGAAATTGAGGCAAATAGTTGAATGACTTGTCCAAGGTCATACAGCCAATAAGGATCTGAAACTAGATTCGAACTCTAGAAAATGAGTCTTTCTGACTCCAGACCCACTATTTTGTCCACTATGCCAACTAGCTGTCCCTAATAAATAATAATCACTATCAATATTATTACTGTTATTTTCTTCATTGAAAGTAGAAATTCCATAAAAAAAAAAAGAAAATTGTTAGTATCATTATATATGGGCACATATATTTATAAATACACACACACACACACACACCTACATACAATCCTTTGCCTAAATGGCTGGTTCTGACTGTGACTATTGTCTTTCCTGTTCCCATTCCTATTCCTTGGCCATAGCCTTAAATATAGTCCTAGGCTATCCTCTGGGGACTCCTCTGTCTTGTGGGAGAAACGATCTGGGCTCTATGAAAAGGTACAAAGAGTTAGAGGTTAGCGAGTATCTTAGGTGGCCCCAACACAGACTGACTGCAGTCTTGTCCCTTTTTCTTCTTTTCTCTGTGCTCTCTGTATTTGAGGGAAAGCAGTGATCCAAAGCTAAGATCAGATACTTTGGAATCCCCCCAAATAAACATATTCCCAGAAACAGAATCTTAAGGCAGCCAGTGAAAGGACTATGTTGACCTTATCCACACATGCCAAAAATACCAGGTGTGTGAGTATTAACCAAAATCTGTAAGAATTAGGAAATCAAGATTCATAAAGCTTGATGGTTAGTCCTAGAGAGCATTTGTTTCAAGAACAGGCGAGCCTTAGGATGATTAACTATTTCCAGAATAAGTCACCTTCTGTCTGTGCAGTTTCTAGGACTCTGCATTATCAGTGTCAATGGTTCATGGTCACTCTGAACACCAAAGTCAGCTATTAGTTTTCCCTGCTCATGTTCCATGCAAAGCTATCCCTGGGGAAATGCATGTGATTTTTTTTTTTTACTCCATTCATTTCTCTAGAAATCTTGAAGGTCACCAGCACCGCTGGCATCTTGGTTTGGTTTGGGCTTTGCATACACAAACACACAAAACCTGAAAGAGGCAATTTCACTGTTTAGAGCCTGAGGGGGGAAAAATACATATATGGGGGCAGTTTATGAATGGATGTCTCTATCTCTACTACATTATGATTTCATATATTTCTGATTATAATTTGTTTATTAGAGTGACTATCAAACAGACATGGGACACAAGATATGGGTAATCTATGGAGGGGAGCATTAGACCCCAAATCAAGTCCTAAGAAGCAACTAGGAGTTCTACTTAAATTGCTTTCCCTTTCTAGAACTCAGTTGTTCCATCTGGGGAAAAAATAGCATTCAAAATAGTAGCAAATATTGGTAAGAGTCCATCTGAAGGACACCTATATAGTGCTGGGTACAGGGCATCTGAGTCTAAGTCCCACATGCCATCACCAGACACTGGCCTGAAGCGAGCTGCCTGAATACTCCTCTGAGCCCCTCTCACTCTAGAGACACCTCCATCCCCACCACCAGCTCCCCTCAAAGCCCCAGTGTGTATGTGCTAAGAATAGGGGGAGGGAAGCTCATGAGACCCATATGTCTGGGCTGCCTCGCCATCTGTGCAGCCGCGAGGGCCTGTGGGGATATCCCTACATGCCTTGGACTGACCTTTGCCTTCCTCATGGTGACCCAGAGAGTCCTGATACAATAGCTACCAAGCACTTTAGAGCATCGAGTCCAGAAAGGCAATAATGCATAAAGCAATCTATTCCTCTCGTTCCTGCTACACTTGCCTGAAAATTATTCAAGCCTCCTGTTTTCTTTCCAGGTCTCACATCTACCGGCGCCAAGCCCAAAGATGCTCAGCAGGAGCAAAGGCTGCAAACAAAGGGAAAGGCAGACGAGCCAACGAGGCGGAGGCTGAAGTAGCCTCGCTCCTCTGTTTTTAATAGAGACGAACAGTTCTCCCTTCCAACCAGCAGGAGGAGGGAAACCTCACACTACACGCGGTTGGAACTGCTTTCTCCTGAGCATCCATCATCTATAGATCCCAGTGCCAGAGAGTTAATCCCTCAAAGAAACCCAGGGCCTGAGATAAAAATCAATTCAGAGATCCCCGCATTCTTTGCAAAGGCACCGGCTTTACCATATGCATTCTGAGTCACCGCTGATTTAAATGCTGCCAGAGCACTTTCCTTGTAAACATCGGGGGATTTCAATACCAGCTCGGAGGGTGCAGCGGATCTTGGCACCGGGACAGAGGAAGTTACATTTCCAGGATGTGTCTGAAAATGAGTAGCGAGTGTGGCTGGTTTGAAGTTTGTCTCATCTTTCAAAAGCTTCCTCTCTTGGGTGATTCCAGCCCAACCAGACCAGCTCCAAGTTTCTTTTGGGAGTATTAAAGGACTTTTCAAATACTCCCTTGAAGAAAAGGGTTTGGAAAAGCAGGCAAACAAAATTGCTCCGTTCAGATAAGCGGTAGACAATCCACATACACAGGAAAGAGTCCATAAAAGTCTGTCCAGCCACAGGAACCAAAACTTGGCCACAACAGTGTGGCATCCAGAATTTAGCCATATTTTCCCACTCGACAGCATTGAAAAGTTCATATATATTAAATAGATTGTATATTATATATAATACATATATTATGTTATGTATGTATATTGTACATATAGTATACATATTCTATATTGTGTGTATGTCACATCGCATATAACAACGTGTTATGTATTATATGTGTTATATTTTGTACATATGTTATGTGTTGGGCATATATTATATATTATACATATATTACATCTAGGAATTTATATATCATATAAATACTGATAGGCCACAGTTCTATTAAAAAATTTTAAGAACTGCATTTCTAGAGTGCCTTTCTATAATCTCCATTCCAGCATTCCTTTTAGGAATAAATTTTCTAAACCATAAAACACAGCATGAATGGGGCCAATTGGAAGAGTGAGGGGGGGAAATAATGTGCCTGAAGTCAAAGAATAAGGGTAGAAATCCTGATTCAGCCACTTTATCTGTGTGACTTTGGGCAAATCGCATGAGTTCTTGGGTCTCCACTTCTGTAGACATATCATTGGACAAGATGATTTCAGCTCTAAATATGAAATACTATTCGTTTAATATATGGGCAAGCAGTGAATAGAACTCAAGACCTGTAGTCAAGAAGACCCGCGTGCGAATGCAGCCTCAGACACTAGCTAGGTGACTTTGGTCAAGTCACTCACCTTGTTTGCCTCAGTTCCTTCATCTGTAAAATGAGGTGGAGAAGGAAATGGCACACCGCTCCAGGATCTTTGCCACGAAAACCCCGGGTGGAGTTAAGAAGAGTTAGACAAGAGGGAACAACAACAAAATTGTGATTAGGTATCCTCATCCAGCACGAATGGGGCACAAGTTCTCCGCTATTAGGTGGTGGATTGTTGATTAGTTTCCCCAGCACTTCCTCTTCGGTAGAGGTATTGGATTTTAAATACTCCAAACCAAGTGAGCCTCTTCAGACTTACATGGCCAAGACTGGCCACTGCGTGGAGAATTGGAGCGAGTCCTGGATTTGGAGCCAGATGGACCTTAGTTCAAAACCCGCTTCGGATAGTTACTCCGAGTGATCTTGGGCAAATGGCTTAGCCTCTCTTGGACTCAGTTTCCTTATCTGTAATACAGAAATAACAGATATAAATAGAATCCATCTCCCAGGGTTGTTGTGAGGACTAATTGAGATAGCATTTGTAAAGCACTCTGCACATCTTAAAGGACTTAAATTCTGGGTATTATTATTGTTATATTTAAGCAGTACAGTCAGTAGCCATGCTAGAATTTCTTTACAGCACAAAACCAAATTGGTTTATACAATGCCTTGGCCTCATTATCCCTGCATCTCATTAATCCTTATTATCACCATCATCAACACCACCATCAGGTATGAACAGGGGTGTTGGGGATAAATGTTTAACAACTCATTGTGGGGGCACTGTGAAGAAAATAAGACATATTTAAATTTAATCTGTATTGTTAACATTTTCTTCATAATTTTCTTAAGACAATTTTTAAATCTTACCTTCTTAGTCTTAGAATTAATATTAAGTATGAGTTCCAAAGCAGAAGCTAGGCAATTATGGTTAAATGACTTGCCCATAGAGGAAGTGCCTGAGGCTAGATTTGAATCCTGGACCTCTATAAGCTGAGCCATCCTAACTGCCCCTAAATCCATCTAATCAACAAAACAATGACCCAAACTCTAAAGTGGAGTCTTTGTTGATTTCCAAGGTGTAAATTCTCTGAGATGTGAATGCTCACACTTAAAAGCTAATCATCACTCTCTCAGGCTTTCTCCAACACACTCCTGAGTATACAAAAGACCAAAAGGAAAAAAAAAACTAAAGCAAACAAACAAAAAGGCATAATGCTTACTCTCAAAAAGCTCCCATTCTGAATAGTGAAAGGATGTATGGGATACCTAGAAAGAGCCCTCACTAATTTAGGAATTCCGCCATCTCAGTTCTAGTCCCAGTAGAGCCATTGGCAAGCTTTACTTTTCTTGGCCCTGGTCTCTTCATCTGTACAATGAAGGAGTTGGACTAGCAAGATGATCTTTTAAGTTCCCCAAACAATCTCTGATTGTGGGACAAAATGCATATCTAAAAATGACAAATAACAATTTATTATAATATATGAAAAGCATCAAGTCGACCTTATATGTGAGAAAAGTGACATAACTTGTCCAAGGCCATGAAAAGACTATTGGCAAAGTTCCCATGATGCCTTTGTCATATTCAATTGATATGATATGATAATCATGATATGATAATATGATAATCATAAGGTGTTTGTGCATTTTCTTTAGGCATTCTTCCTATGTCTTTGAAATGTCCCTCAGTCAAATGAAGTATATAGTATACAGTCCTTAAACTTGTCAGGCAAATTAATTTTGTTTTTAATTATTTATATGCAATATAATTAATTAATAAAGTTAAGTTGCTCTTGTAATCTTGTAGTCAGTGGGGGGGGGGGGAATCTTAAAAAAAAAAATTGTAAGCCAGTTTGTGATTCTGTTCCCCAGACTGACAATTAACACAACCCAGATCACATTTGCACTAGTTAATCATGGAAGTCACTGATTGTTGTAGGACACACAGATGAAGAACTGTTTTTAATATTCTACACTAAAGATAGTGCCTTCTATGATTCTAGGAGAAAGGATAGATATTATGATAACTTCCTCTAATGATCCCCATTTATAATTGTGTAGGAAAGATGGACCAACTTTTTTTCAATGAAAATGTTTCAGAAAGTGGTCTTGAAAATGATCTTTTGGAGAAAAAGATAAATCTTTCTAATAGGATATGGCCTCATTCTTCAAAAGGACTATAAGCAAAGTCTTTGAAATCGGACTTCTCAATCAGTAAAAGAAAGCACTACAGCTCTTTGTTTTTAAATTGATACCCGGGGCCAGTTATCACAAGAGCAGCTAATTTGAGTCTTTTTTTTTTTTTGCAAAAACAGTCATTTGTGTGTAGTGATCAACCCCACTGACTTTCAGGCCAGAGCCCCCATTTGCAGAACTCTAGGACCTTAGTTTCATTAGTTCCAGGCTCTAACCAATTGAGTTAACCCCCTGCTCTCTTGTCTCTTCATTTGCCAGTGGCAAAAAGAGTCTACTGGAGGGATAAAAAATAAAAATAAAAATCTCCTTGAGTGTATGAGTTAGTCCTGCCTCGAGCAATAGTAAGGGTATCCAGAGGTCAGTGCCCTGACTCTAAAAAGGCCCAGAGCCTCCACCCCTATCCCTGAGGGCTTCCCTGAGCCAGAGTTGAATGCAGGGTGAAAAGGGCAACAGAAGCCAAGGAAAGGAAGGAAATAAGAGGCATTTTCTGTTGCTGTGGAGCAATCATCACTTTGTGTTTCTGTTTTAAAAATCTTGTATTCTTTTTAAATATATTTTAAAAGTTTTTTAACTGAGTTTAGATTGTAAAAACTGAAAGCAGGTTGACACAGAGTCTGCAAGTAAGCTAGAAATACTGCTAGAGCCATAACAGGGAAGAAATAAATGTGTTTAGAGTGTAAATGTTTTTGTTTTGTTTTGTTTTTCAAAATCATCAATAACAGGAGCTCTAGCTTCACAAGATTTGAAGCTAACAGGAAACTAGAGATTTGGGGAAAGGCATGAGGTGGTACCATCAGACTTCTGTATAACTAACTCCTTTCTACTTTCCCATTAAATGAAAGAAAACACAAACAAGTCAGGGGAAATATAGAATGGCTCTTCTAGCAAATCAGGATGGCAAATAAGGCTGGCTTTCTTATTAGCTAACAATTAATCATAGTGAATAGACCTTTGTGACTGTGGCCAAGAGAACTCATTGACAGTTCAGGGGAGGAAAGCTCTGAAAGGGCTTTTATTGCCAAGCTAAGGAGAATTTCTAGAGCTATGGATAAGCCCCAGAAGGGTCTTACTCTAAGAAAGGTTCAAGGTGAGTTAACCTGGTGATGGAACCAGAGTTAGATCAAGCAATGATTTGTTAACACTTGAAGATTAATGAGAAAAAAATCATAATTATATTTTTGCTTATATTTCTTTAAGTCTTATCCTAATTGGGTGCCATCTTTGTGTCCATTCGTGTTTATGATTAGCTACTTAATAAGCAGTTGTTGGGTTTTTTTAAGAAAAAAGCATAATTTATTGAGAAAGAATGCTCCTTTCTCAGTTAATCAGGTTTTGGGGCTATCTAGTAGTCCAAAAGACCCCAGACAAGACACCACAGTTCTCTGAAGGCCAGCAAAGTACTCAGGAAAAAAATAAATAGTTTCTATAAAGCTAATTCATCATCCAAACCAGTTCTTCCTAATTATCCTGTATCTGTCTATGATACCACATCCTACCAATGTCCCAAAATTGAAGCCTTAAAGCCATTTTGACCCCTTCTTTCCCTTCATCTTTTTGTCCGATCAGTCAACAATCCCTGGTATTTTGTCCTTCAGAAATGACTCACAAATTTTTCTTTTCCTCAAATCTATTTAACTCAGGTAGTAGTAGTAGTCTCTTGGTGACTGAGAATGACAATTGTCTTTGTGCATTATCATCTATTGTACCCTCATGTGGCTTTGGAGTCCAAAGGCTGAGGCGCACAGTCTGTGGCACATGGGGCCTGGGACGCCAGTTGTTACTGGAGGTGCGGTTGTGGCCTGGTGTCGGCATTCACGCGCAGAGGCAAGACGTCGGCGTCGCTCATATTCAAAGGTGGCCGCGGCATGGTTAATGTGGGTTCATCAGCTGCTTCTGTCAGAGGCAGAGAGTTCTAGTTGCTTTGGTGTCATGACAGCCCACTTCAAGTTGGACTTTAGCTGATCCTTGAATCTTTTCTTTGGTCGGCCTTGTTTCCTGAGTCCAGCTGACAGTTCCCCATAGAATACCTGTCTTGGTATTCGCTGTGGGTCCATGCTGATGACGTGTCCAGACCATCGTAGCTGGGTTTTGAGGACCAGGACTTCGATGCTGGTGGAGTTGGCTCTGTCGAGGACTTCCTGGTTGGTGATTCGGTCCTGCCATCGGATCCTCATGATTGACCGGAGGGAGCGTTGGTGGAATTGCTCCAGCTGCTTCATGTGCTTCCGGTACAGTGTCCGTGTCTCACAACCGTACAGGAGCGAGCTGAGGACCACTGCGTTATACACTTTGAGCTTCGTCGCAGTGCTTACACCTCTGTGTTGGAGGACTTTGCAGCGCAGCCGCCCGAGTGCCTGGCTGGCCTTTTGGATCCTGGCATTGATCTCGTGGTCTAGGGACCCGTCGTTGGCGATGGTGCTGCCCAGGTACTTGAAAGTGTTGACGTTAGAAAGCTGTGTGCCGTCGATTGTAATGCACGGCTGGTTCATTGGCCTCCCTGGTACAGGTTGGAACAGCACCTCTGTTTTGCTGAGGCTGATAATCAGGTCAAACAGTTTTGTTGCAGTGGAGAACCTGTCCACAATGGTTTGGAGATGATTTTCTTGGTGGGCCATGAGAGCACAGTCATCTGCGAAGAGAGCTTCCAGGACGAGTCTCTCTGTTGTCTTTGTTTTTGCAGTCAGTTGGCGAAGGTCGAATAGTGAGCCATCGAGTCGGTATTTGATGTAGACGCCCAGGTCTAGATCCATCACAGCATGTCGTAATACTTGGGTGAAAAATAGGTTGAATAGTACCGGAGCGAGGACACAGCCTTGTTTCACGCCATTGGAGATGTTGAAGCGATCAGAAGTCTCTCCACCAGATAGGACTTCCCCTGTCATGTCGACATGAAAGAGCTGGATCAGTGTGACGAATTTTGCTGGGCAACCGAGCTTGCTAAAGATCACCCACAATGCGTCCCTGTATTACTTTGATGGGTGAAGCTGGAGAACAATAATAACTGAAGGGATCAAAAAAGGACTCTTGTAGGTAGCAGCACTTGCTACTGAGCCGAGACTTGAGGAGACCTAGAAATTCCACAAGGCAGAGATGAGGAAGAAGAGTATTCTGGGAAAGGAGTGTAACAGAGGTTTTGCACATAGGAAAAGTGCCAAGCTGAAGAGTTTTGTGGATCTGCTCACCTCTGTCACAGGGGCAGGGGGTAAGCTGTACAAATGCATAGAAATGAAATCTGGAATGTTACATACAGGGAATAACAAGTAGGCCAGTTTGCCTGGAAAACAGAATGTGTACAGGGGAGGAACATGGAATCATTATGGAAAGATAGGTTGGAGCCAGATTTGGGGGGGCTTTAAATATCAAACAAAAGAGTTCATAGTTAATCCTAGAAGCAGTAGTGAGCCACTAAAGTTTCTTGAGCAGAAGAGTGATATGGCTAGACCAATCTTTAGGATTAGCTGTATGCAGTATTCTTGCTGCCTTAACTATAGCTAAGAATTTCAATTCATAAATAGTTTAGTGTTGATCCCTTTAACTCCAACTTCTACTGCTTCTAATATACATGTTTAATTGCCTTACTAACATTTCCTAAAATACTGTTTTTTATTCCTCGAGAACCTACAATAATTCTCTGTTGCATCAAATACAAATCCTTCTTTATTTCAAGGCTCTCTGCGTGATCCAGAGGAAAGTTCACTCTACTTATCCAAGCTTCTCTCTCCCTAGTCTAACAGAATACCCTCTAGATCAGTGAGGTATTGCTCCTTATTGACTCCTTCACACCATCCTTTATTCTTCCTGATTCCTCTTCCTGGAATAATCTACATTCTCCTTTCCACCCAGGTATATCTTACCCACTTACTCCTTAAGTCTTCTCTAACTGCTCCACGTCACACTGATCCCTACCTTCTCCATTTCATTTAATAATTGGAGCTAATAACTACATAGCTCTTTGAGGCTTGCAAAGTTCTATCACCTCATTTGATCCTCCCAACAAGGGAAGCATGAAGAGTATCATTGTCTGCATTTTACATATGAGCAGAAGCTTAGTGATTGGCCCTAGGGTTTAACAGCCAGCAAGTATAGAGAGAGGACCTGACCCCAAGCCAAGTCATTATAATATGCCATTGTTCTACATTATCGTCCCCAGTTTCATAGTTTTAGGATTTACAAAGTGCTATCCTCACCATGACCCAGTTCTGTGAGATAGAGTGTAGACATTTTTATTTCATTTTACAGATGAGGAATTTGAGTCTCAGAAGGTTATATGATTATATATTATATATATATATAATATATAATATATATATTATATATGACCTGGAGTGGCAAAGTCAAGCAAGATTTGGAGATAGATGTTTGAACACTCAGACAGTATTCCTTTCATCATACCAGGCTATCTCCCAGGCCACTTAATTTTCTTTCCAGTTCATTTTGGCTCCTCAACTAGCCAATAAGCAACCTGAAGGCAGGGGTCCCTGGCTTATACATCTCTTATATTCCTCATAGCACATAGCATTGGCTGAGTACAGAGTATTTGCTTGCTCATCACTTGTTGATATTGCAAGTTGAATAGCTAGGAGTGAGAATAATATCGAACCATGCCATCCCAGGTTAACACTGAATTTGTTCAAGTGCATTGGGTTCAAAGGAGAGATCAAAGAAATGGGGAGTATCTTGAGAAATGTCTCTCTGACATAAAGCAAAAAAAAAAAGCAGATTTGGTTTCTTTTAATGGAGAAGATTAACAGATCAAAATAAAGAGCAAGGGAGTTGAGGGAGAACAGTATGAACCCTTACTACTACTTAATTTTACTCACATTTACCCATCAGGAGGTGTATGCTCTGTGCCAGGGTTCAGGTTGGTATATCCTGGTATATAGTCATTCTCTCTCTCTCTCTCTCTCTCTCTCTCTCTCTCTCTCTCTCTCTCTCTCTCTCTCTCTCTCTCTCTCTCTCTCTCTCTCTCTCTTTCTCTCTCTCTCTCTCTCTCTCTCTCTCTCTCTCTCTCTCTCTCTCTCTCTCTCTCTCTCTCTCTCTCTCTCTCTCTCTCTCTCTCTCTCTCTCTCTCTCTCTCTCTCTCTCTCTCTCTCTCTCTCTCTCTCTCTCTCTCTCCTCCCAGAGAGCAGCAGAGAATCCAGATGGATTCCCTTGCATGCCTGGTTTGATTCTCAAGGAGGACAGATTGGTCACATACCCATATGGCCATAGTTGAAAGCAGTGAGTTAAGCAGCAAGGTGCCCGAGGGAGAGGATGTCTTTCTGTCAAAGCAAGAACACAAGGCAGCTATGAACTTTGAAGTCCAAAAACCCGAAAATGCTACCACAAAAGAAGAATGGAGAAGTTCAAGGGAGTCACAAGGCACTGGCAAGGGTCCCTGTTGGATTTTCAAGGAGGAAAAAAAAAGAAGATTTGGTAAAGAGGATTCCTTGCAGGGCAAGATGAGGGATGTGATGCTTTCAAGGTGCACTTCTCAGCCCATCTCTGTCTCCATACAGGTAATAAAGCACTAAACTAAGGAGACTAGGAATAAGTATGGGGTGTACCTTTTTCCCAGGCCTTTTTTGGATTATTTTTCTTTTGACCAATCCCCAATCATGATCTATTTTTTTTCTGGACATAAAACTCATCTGCCAAAACAAATTAGAGTACTTTTCCCAACTCCAAGGTCTAAGGATACAGTTCACTCTAAGTGCATCCTCTTCTTTAGTGACCTGTTAAATGATGACCATATAGGGTGAAGAGTGTTAGAAAATTGGGGAATTTTTTGTAGTAAAAAGCTGAGAAAGAGGGCTCAAGAACCAAGGAATGCAACCTTGGGTAGACAGGATAATGTAGGACAAATGTACCTTGCCTACAATTTTATAAAATAAGCTCCCTCCCAGTTCCTATGCTGGGACAATACATTTATAGAATCACATCATTTTAAGATCTGATATCTAAAGGTCTTCTATTCCAATCACCTTATGTTACAGAAAGAATTAAGGCCCAGAGCAATTGTCACTTGCCCATCCAAAATGATACAATTAATTAGTGACAGACTAATTAGGAATAAATGATACTAGAACTGGATCTTGTGACTTCCAAACTAATACTCATTTCACCATAGCACAAGAGTAGCCATTTCAATTTCTTCTTATTAATTGACAGTAGGTGAACATGGAAATTTTAACTATACAAACAGTCTGAAATGCTGAATGGTAGAAACTCCAGATCTAGGTCAATTCTAAAACACCCAGAAGATTCAATCATTCACTCACTCACTCAAAACACTGTACTAAGATGCTGTTGGCTCCACAAAAAAAGTACAAGACATAGTTCTTGCAATCTAGAAACTTCAACTTTGTTTGGGCAAAAGGCATGTAAATAAGCAATTGCATTAAGACCACATGGATTTTCATCTCAGATTTTGTCAGAGCATTGAGATGTACCACTTCTCTGTGTTATTCTACCAACTCGCAATGCTGGTATGTTAGGTTCCCCAAAGAGCAACTGTTATGTCGGGTTCTAGGACACTGTGTGGATAGCTACTTCTAAAACTATACCTCGCACTGGAAAGGAACAGTTAACTAGGAAAAAATCTTTGCAGAAAGTTTTTCTGTTAAAGGTCTCATTTCCAAGATATAAGAGCCACTCCCCCAGAGATAAATGGATAATGGTTAGGAACAGGCAGTTTTCAAAGGAAGAAATACAAGCCATCAATAAACATATGGGAAAATGCTCCAGATCAAATAATTAGAGAAATACAAGGTAAAACAAATACAAAAATACATTTTGAAATGGAGGTTCCATCTCACATGGGTTAGATTGGCAAAATAATTTTTAAAGAGGAAAATCACAATTGTTGGAGTAACTATGAGAAAACACACACACATCAATGAACTATTGATGGAACTGTTACTTTATCCAGCCATTGTAGAAAGCAATTTGGAAGTATGCCCTCAAAGTCACAAACTGTCCCGATCTTTTGACCCAATGATAGCACTCAGATCTATACTCCAAAGAAATCAAGGAAAGAAGGAAAGGACTCAAATGTAAGTAAAATTTTATAGCAACTCTTTTTGTTAAAGCAAACAACTGAAAACCAAAAGTATTTTCACCAATTGGGGAATATCTGAACAAATTATGGTATATAACTGCAATTGAATATTATTTTTGCTCTAAGAAATGACAGAGATAATTTCAGGGGAATTTGAGATGATATGTACTAATGCAATAATGTAACTAATGCAGAGGAAAGTGAGCAGAACCCATGGGACAATCTATACAACAATAACATCATAAAAACAAACAACTTTGAACAACATAAGAACTCTAACAAATGCTAGAGAAAACATAATTCTAGAGAACTGATGATAAAGCATGCTACCTACCTCCTGACAGAGAGGTGATGGACACCAGTTGTAGAATAAGACATGAATTTTTAGACATGACATGTGGAAATTGGCTTTCTTTGATTCTGCATATGTTACAAAGATTTTATTTCCCTTTTTATCCATTGGAGTGAAGGATTAGAAGAGGGAAGGGAAGGGGAGGGGAGTGGAGGGGAGGGGAGGGGAAGGAAGGTGGATATATGTATATGTATATATATGTATATACATGTATCCACCTTCCTTCCTTCCTTCTGTCATTCTCGGTCACCGAGAGACTACCACTACTACTACTATATATGTATATACATCCTATATATGTGTGTGTGGATAAAATAAGTAGTCAAACTCAAATAGAACCAGGCACTAAATAATACATAAGAATAACTAAAGACTACATATTGACTTAGAAAACCACAGATTAAGGACAGCTAGATGGATACTTCTTAGCTGTGTAACCCTGGACAAGTCACTTAACCATAATCCTAGCCCTCACCACTCTTCTGCTTGGAATTGATATTTAGTATGGATTCTAAAACAGAAAAAAAAATTTTTTTTCAAAAGAAAAAAAAAGAAAATCACATTAACAATATGTCCTATTCTATTTTTATTTATTTTGTTAAATATTTCTTATATTTTATCTGTTTCTGTACCTAGGAGTATTGCAACTGCAATGCATACTGCCTCATGTTTTACGTGTCCCCGATAAAATTACGACTGGGGTCATTTCCAACTCTGAGAGCGAGTGAGTCTGTGATTCTCTGATACTAATCTTCCATCTGGTATGACCAGTGTTCTTGTGGAATGATCATATTTTATTCATTGAGACAAACGTGATGACCTAAACCCAGAAAACATTCATTTTTCAAAATGCCATTTTAATATTGTCTTACCTACCACACTCCATTTCTGGGCCCTTCTCCCAAGGTTATGGATCCAGATTAACAATGGCCTGTTACCTAGAGAATTTCAATATGGTAAATCCAGCCTGACCCTACAGAAATTACATGACTCAAGAGAGACTAGAGAAGTTCTAATGATTTTATCTGAATTGAAATCCCTTCTAAAAATGGCCTTAAGAGAATGGAGAAGAAAGAGAAGCCTCAGACTCTTTTGCCTGTGTTTTATTTTATAATAAAACTGGCTTCTGGTCAGTTCTGGAATTATTAAGGCTCTTGAGACTCCTGTGAGGAATCTCTATCCAGTTGGCTCTCCATCCAACTGGATGCACCAATTACATAGAAACTTCAAGAGATGAAGATGTAACAGTGTCCTGAAGATGTATTCAAAGACCCTTTGTGTCTCTAAACCCAGAATGCTATGATCCTATGATTTGGATATGGGAATGCCATTTCCACTAGGAAAGTCCTGTTCATTGCTGGTTAGCATTGGTGTAAGACTTGGTTCATATTCCTACTCTGAGTAAGTCACAGGTCTTCTGGTCCTCACTTTCCTTATCTGTAAAATGGAGATATCAGGGCATCTCTCTCAGGAGGTAATTGAAAGAAAAGCACTTTGCAAATTGGATAAATTATAAATATTAGGCATTTATTGTTATTAATTGCCTCCCAAACATCCCTAAATGGCTTCCTACCCAGTCTTTTTACTCTATCCTGACAAGTGCTCTGAACTTTGGCAAGAGAGAGAAATATGATACTGTGGTGTTTTTCTAACATTATTCACTCCTGCTAATGAATCGTTCCCATTGGCTGTGTATTCAACAAAGTTAAACAAACAACTTCAGGGGACTCATAAGTGAATTATTATCTTAGTATAGACCTGGCAAAATAACTTGGATTAGCCCCAGTGCTATTTCCTTTATTTAGACCTGGCCTAAGGGGCATTTCTATTGGGGGATCTGAAGGTTTGGAATTCCCTCTTCTTCCTAGTCCAACAAAGCTCTAATTTATTGACTTTCAGGACACAGTGCAAGACACCTGTTGACTCTGGCATTTCCTCAACATGCACAGAAAATCTTGAGAGTTAAAAAGAACAGAGGTCTTGCTTTTTTTTGGTGGGGGGGAGGAATGACCATCCTTTATTCTATATTTTCTACTGTTCATACACTCAGAAGCTCCTGCTACAGGCCCCTTCTTCTAAATCAGAAAACAAATGTATTTTGCACATCTGTGCCAAAGATGCCCTTAAACATGATACCTCACAGCAAGAGCTTCTCCCTCACAGCCACAGAGCTATGGACTGAAAAAACAAACCTGGCTCCCTTATAGTACTGGCAGGTGGGGAAATTTGATTGAGCAGCAAAGCTTTGTCCTTTGTAAGGCAAAAAAAAAAGTCCTGAAAGAATGTGAGAACATTCCTGTCCAGCCGCCAAACAATTGTTTTCTGAGCACTCCCTAATAGCTCATGTTCACCCTGGATGAAAAAGATAATGAAACCCAAACAAGCCTTAGAAGCAAGGAGGAGGAACAGGAGTGTTTCCAGAGCTCCCAGACTGCACATGCTCTATCTTCCCACTCCAGAACACCAGGAAAGAAATTGGCCCATTTGGAAGATGGAGAAAGAAAAGGAGAGAAAGATGACTGCTCTACTCCAAACTCAAGGCCTCTCCAGTTACACCTGATATTGCTACTTCCATGACTTCCTATCAGCTGCATCAGTCATAATGGGAGATGCCCACAGGATTTAGACTTTGAAGAGGTCTAAAGCTGAGACTAAAAAGGGTTCCTGTCTCCTAAGAAGGAGAAAGGGGTGGGAAGCTTACACAAGACATGCACAGGACTCCCAATGCCTCCATTTATCGGTAATGAGATCCTTTAACTTCAAAGAAAGAAAGGCAAGTCATTTTGGTTTTGTTTTTTCAAAAAAGCTTTTTCTTCTTCAAAATGAGAATCATATTTTTTTTAATTGGTTTCCAGATCAAAAGGGGGTGAAAAGATTCCAATTGGTTTCTAGAAAGAACTAGATGTGCCTGGGGAGGGGGAGAGGCCAATAAATTGAGATCCGGACTTCACACAAGATTTAAGCCTGTATTGCTTACAATAGATAACACGATCCTAGTCTTTGGGTTGTCATTCAACCAGATGATGTTCTTGTACTTTTGGGGGCTAGACTAACCAAAAATTGTGGGCTGGGGAAAATTAAGGAAAATGGTCATGGAAGGAAAGAAGTACTTTTTAGATGATGTTTAAAAAAGGACAGGAAGTTGAAGAGATGGAGAAAAGCAGACATGGATCTATATTTGAGAATTCCCTAAGTAAACAAATAACACTAAGTAAGTAAATTTGTCAATTGTCTGATCATTTAAAATCTGGGCTCTATCTTAGTGTTTGAAGAAGGAAGAAAGTAATTTTCTGATTTCATTCTGTATCTAAGTATAGAAACAATACAAAATGACAGTCTTAAACAAAACAGGCTATTATAGGTTTGTGCATGTGTTATTTTTAAGTGCAAAATAAAGTCCAACCAGATGAAATCAATGAGGGCTGCTGTGCCTCAAATTAAATCCCTAATGTAGCCCGCTGGGCATGGGTACAGCTCCCCCTCCTTTTGGCCAGGAGGCAAAGAGGTACATGTCCGTCTGGGACCCAGGGTAATAGCCGGGAAGACAATGTTGTTGTGTTGTTCTTGCCAAGAAGACAGAAGAGTAATGGATGTTTCTGCTTGGATTGGTAGCTGTACTAAGCAGAGCAGGGAGCCCAGGAAGTATGGAGAAAGAAACATCTAAGTAAGCAATGAATAGCACCTGAGGCAATGGAAGCCAGGACCCAGATGGAGACAGTGTAATGAAGAGACTTCCAGAGACAGGTTATAGACCTCTCCCAGATGTGCTGGAAGATAAGCAGGGAAGGAGACAACCCTGGACCAGGGTTTTAGTCCTTCACTGAAATCCTCCTCTGAGTATGCTTTGGATAAAGAAAGAGAGTCCATGTCTTTCCTTGTAAGAGTCAGTGGTCTTTAAAGAGCCTGTTTCCTAAGCTGCTCTGGTGACAGAAGTATATGTGCTCCATTCTCACTGCACGATGACAGATATTATTTTCTCTAGTTTTAGTACTCATTTATGTCTCAATTAAATGTTTTATTATTCCTTTATTGGGCTTTGGGTCAAACGGTTAACAAGCATCTATGCTCTCCCTCCTCCTTCCTCCCTGACTACTGAGGTCCCTGACTTCCTCTAAGTCCCAGCTAAAATCCTACCTTCTATAGGAAGCCATCCACAATCCTCCTTAATTCTAGTGAAAGTTTTCTAGGAGTTTTAATTAATTTTTCTCCCTCTTTCTCTTGGTTGGATACAGGTTGGAAATGCCATTTATGGCTCTTGACAAAGTAAAACGAACTGATCTATTGTCATCCTTGGTTCAAAGTACTATGAACCTTTAATGAAGAAGTATTAAATACGCCGTGTCCCAAAGGTCCCAGTGCTATGGCGCTGAAAGGGACAGTCAGGTAGCACAGTGGATATAGCCCCAGGTCTGTAGTTGGGAGGACCTGGATTCAAATGTGACCTCAGATACATCCTATATGACCCTGGATGAGTCATTTAATCTCAATTGCCTAGCCTTTGCCTCTCTTTTGTCTTAAAATTAATGCTAAAACAGATGGTAAGGGTTAAAAAAAAACAGTACTGAGACTTTGGGGACACCTGCACAACCAAACAAGAATTTGTTTTGTTTCCTTGCATTCTGTGGATTAAATGTGTTCAAGTCCCAACAATGAAAAATTTTGCCCTTTATAGAAATCAGAGAGAGGTCCGTTGGCACATGTAGTTCTGCTATAAATGCTTGACCTGCCAAACCGACAGGGAAACCTGACAAACTGTTATTCATTCACAACTCTACCTACTTCTGAGTTGATTTTGGTTTACCTGGCTCCCAAACTTTCCAGTCTTCTAAATGTTCCATCCTCAATATGGAAATAGGTTTGGAACAATAATACATATATAACCCAGTGGAATTGTTTGTCATCTCAGAAAGGGGGGAGGGAAGAGGGGTGGGAAAAATCATGAGTCATGGAATGATGGAAAAATATTCTAAAAACCAAATTAATGTAAATGTTTCATCCTGGTCCTATTGTATCAATTCCTAATGGTTTTGATCCGGTCAGAACATCCCTCATGAATGAGTTTTATATGACTGGCTGACATTTCAAATTTGCTTATGTGGCCTTCCTAAGAGGGGACTACAAAGAAAAAAAGTCCACCGACACATAAGCATCCCAAACCGGACCTTGTACAAGTCGTATCCCTAACAGAACACATGGTAGACAGAGTCTTAGAGTCTGTGTTCAAGTCCCACCTTTGGAATATATGAGCCCTAGGCAAGTCATTTAACCTCCAAACAACTCTCTCAGGTTAAAAGCTTCAGAGAAGATGCCAATCTACATGGATAGTTTCCTCATCCAGGAGCTCTTCATACCAATGAACTCACAGCACTAGTTTCTATCCCTTCTTACACATCACAGTCCCATGCAAATAGTTGGAGGTCACCCATGTTTTAGAAATGAGAAATTTTAGAATCATGCCTTTACCCAAAGGAATATCTCTATCTTTTCTCTATACACCATTTAAGAGAGTCCCAGTAAGCTATACCCAGGACTCTGTGGTCAGTGATAGAGAGTAGAGAGTACTAGAAACCAGGAACTGTGCCATTCACCTCTTGGGGGAAGGGGGGGGGATGAACTAGAGACATGGATTTTCATACATAGTCAATGAATTGAATTCTTTTGCTTGACTATACTTATTTCTTACAAGCAAGGATTCAGTAAAGGATAAGGATAAAAGTAAAAAGAATCAATAAAGCATTTTTAAAGTATACAGAACGTGTTTTATTTTACGTCACTAATACAGAAATGTGTTCTTCATGACTACTCATATATGACCTATATCAAAATTTTTGCCTTCTCATTGAGAGGGGAGGGAGAATATGTTAAATTCAAAATTTTTCAAACCAAACTTATGTATTATAGTTGGAAAAAATAAGGTATAATTATATACCCAAATGTATACCCAAAATAACTAAGTTAGGGTCAGAAGGGAATGGAAAGGCAAATATCATGACTACTTTTTACATTTGATTTATATTTAATAATTTCTTTTAAAACCAATGATACATTGAGAGAGATTCAGTTTCATGTAAATTCTCTTTTTTACTCATTTTTCTATGCTAAAATGGTCATGTTTGTCAAAAATTAAGACCATAATAAAAAAGAAAATGTTTGTTTTGAAAAAAAAAAGAGTACTGGTTTTAAAGTCAGGAGACATGAATTCAAATCTGAGTTCCTGACAGTTAATCTCTGTGTGACACTGGGAAAGTTTTTAATTTCTCTAATCCTATTTCCTTGCTAAATGTGGGAAACACATACTTGCCCTAACCTAGAGAGAGTTTTGTGAGGAAAGTGAATGTAAAACTTTAAGCACTAAGTAAGGAAGTATTATTGATAGTGACAGTAGAAAGATCTAGAAGATTTTTATAACAGAACCTCCACAGAACCTATATTAGCTTCCATAAAACTCCACAAAGTCAACCACATGACTATCTCAATAGATGCAGAAAAAGCCTTTGATAAAATACAACACCCATTCCTACTAAAAACACTAGAAAGCATAGGAATAGAAGGGTCGTTCCTAAAAATAATAAACAGTATATATCTAAAACCAACAGCTAATATCATCTGCAATGGGGATAAACTAAATCCATTCCCATTAAGATCAGGAGTGAAACAAGGATGCCCATTATCACCTCTATTATTTGTCATTGTATTAGAAACACTTGCAGTAGCAATTAGAGAAGAAAAAGAAATTGAAGGCATTAAAATAGGCAAGGAGGAGACCAAATTATCGTTCTTTGCAGATGACATGATGGTCTACTTAAAGAATCCTAGAGATTCAACCAAAAAGCTAATTGAAATAATCAACAACTTTAGCAAAGTTGCAGGATACAAAATAAACCCACATTAAGTCATCAGCATTTCTATATATCTCCAACACAGCTCAGCAGCAAGAACTAGAAAGAGAAATCCCATTCAAAATTACCTTAGACAAAATAAAATACTTAGGAATCTACCTCCCAAGACAAACACAGGATCTATATGAACACAACTACAAAACACTTTCCACACAACTAAAACTGGACTTAAACAATTGGAAGAATATTAACTGCTCATGGGTAGGACGAGCCAATATAATAAAAATGACCCTCCTACCCAAACTCATCTATCTATTTAGTGCCATACCCATGGAACTTCCAAAAAATTTTTTTACTGATTTAGAAAAAAGCATAACAAAGTTCATTTGCAAGAACAAAAGATCAAGGATATCCAGGGAAATAATGAAAAAAATACAAAGGAAGGGGGTCTTGCAGTCCCAGATCTCAGACTATATTATAAAGCAGCAGTCATCAAAACAATTTGGTACTGGCTAAGAGACAGAAAGAAGGATCAGTGCAATAGACTGGGGGCAAGCAACCTCAGCAAGACAGAATATGACAAACCCAAAGATCCCAGCTTTGGGGACAAAAATCCACTATTTCATAAAAACTGCTGGGAAAATTGGAGGACAGTGTGGGAAAAATTAGGTTTAGATCAACACCTCACACCCTACACCAAGATAAATTCAAAATGGGTGAATGACTTGAACATAAAGAAGGAAACTATAAGAAAATTAGGCGAACACAGAATAGTATACATGTCAGACCTTTGGGAAGGGAAAGACTTCAAAACCAAGCAAGAATTAGAAAGAGTTACAAAATGCAAAATAATCTGGAATACATCAAATTAAAAAGTTTTTGTACAAACAAAACCAATGTAACCAAAATCAGAAGGGTAGCAACAAATTGGGAAACAATCTTCATAAAAACCTCTGACAAAGGTTTAATTACTCAAATTTACAAAGAACTAAATCAATTGTACAAAAAATCAAGCCATTCTCCAATTGACAAATGGGCAAGGGACATGAACAGGCAGTTCTCATCCAAAGAAATCAAAACTATTAATAAGCACATGCAAAAGTGCTCTACATCTCTTATAATCAGAGAGATGCAAATCAAAACAACTCTGAGGTATCACCTCACACCTAGCAGATTGGCTAACATGACAGCTATGGAAAGTAATGAATGCTGGAGGGGATGTGGCAAAGTGGGGACACTAATTCATTGCTGGTGGAGTTGTGAATTGATCCAGCCATTCTGGAGGGCAATTTTGAACTATGCCCAAAGGGTGATAAAAGACTGTCTGCCCTTTGATCCAGCCATAGCACTGCTGGGTTTGTACCCCAAAGAGATAATAAGGAAAAAGACTTGTACAAGAATATTCATAGCTGCACTCTTTGTGGTAGCCAAAAATTGGAAAATGAGGGGATGCCCATCAATTGGGGAATGGCTGAACAAATTGTGGTATATATTGGTGATGGAATACTATTGTGCTAAAAGGAATAATAAAGTAGAGGAATTCCATGGAGACTGGAACAACCTCCAGTAAGTGATGCAGAGCGAAAGGAGCAGAACCAGGAAAACATTGTACACAGAGACTGATACATTGTGGTACAATCAAAGGTGATGGACTTCTCCATTAGTGGCAATGCAATGTCCCTGAACAATCTGCAGGGATCTAAAAAATACTATCCACAAGCAGAGGATAAACCGTGGGAGTAAAAACACCAATGAAAAGCAACTGCTTGACTACAGGGGATGAGGGGATATGACTGAGGAGAGACTCTAAATGAACACTCTAATGCAAATACCAACAACAGGGAAATGGGTTCGAGTCAAGAGCACATGTGATAACCAGTGGAATCGTGCATTGGCTATGGGAGAGGGAAAGGTGGGGGGAGAGGGGGGAGGAAAAGAAAATTATCTTTGTTTCCAGTGAATAATGTTTGGAAATGACCAAATAAAATAATGTTTAAAATTAAAAAAAAAAAACTCCACAAAGCCTACGTAAATGTAATGGAAAGCAGAATGATCTGCTATTCCCTTAGACAGCTGTAACCATTGTTTTTTAAACTATTTAGATATCCCAGGAAAAGAATTGCCACCTTATTCTTCTCATTCATTCTGTGATTTGACTTGGACATAAAAGAACATACCACCATACCCTCCAAAACAACTATTCTCCTCATTCGACGATCCCAAAGGAATAGTGTTGCATTGCCTGGGAGCTGGGAGAAGTTCTAGAAGCCATGAGCCTCTAGATAATAGATATTGTCTTACATCTTTTTTGTTTTGAGCTTATCTTATATGAATTGTTGTAGTTCATCCTTCTTTGTTGAAGAGGACCAATAATATCACAGAATGAGGTCTTGGTTGGCATGTGAATTGGACTCAAGTAAGGCAGAATTAGGCTCTCTTCCGGGGTCATCCAAGTCCAATGGCAAGACAAAAGTCAGGACCACTGCAATGATCCAGGATGCAATGGATGAGCTTGGCATCTTCAAAGTCTGAGCAAGCTCTAAGCCTTCCCCAGCACCTGCCTTAGATTCCTTTATGGCCAGTGGAACAGATCCTTCTCATCCACCCATTCCAATGGAGACTTTACATTCTTGAAGTAAACATCCCGCTAACTTATCAGTGGGTTTGGGACCTGTCAGTTACCCAAATCTTTTTTTAATACTTATGCTGGCAAGTATTTTTTCATTTTTGATGTTTTTCTTTTTCTTTTTAAATTTATTTATTTAATTAATTAATTTCAAATATTTTCCATGTTTACATGATTTGTATTCTTTCTCTCCCCTCCCCCTCCTTCTTACTATAGCCAATGAGGAATTTAACTGGGTTTTACATATATCATTGATCAAGACCTATTTCCATGTTGTTGATGTTTGCACTAGGGTGATTATTTAGAATCTACATCCCCAATCATATCCCCATCGACCAATGTGATCAATCAGTTGTTTTTCTTCTGTTTCTGTTCCCACAGATCTTTCTCTGCACAGGGATAACATTCTTTCTCATAAGTTCCTCAGAATTGTCCTAGATCATTGCCTTCCTGCTAGTAGGGAAGTCCATTACATTCAATTGTACCATAGTGTATCAGTCTCTGTATACAATGTTCTGTTCCTTTTGCTCTGCATCAATTCCTAGAGGTCTTTCCAGTTCACATGGAGTTCCTCCAGTTCATTATTCCTTTGAGCACAATAGTATTCCATCACCAACAGATACCACAATTTGGTCAGCCTTTCCCCAATCAAAGCTGACCCATATCTTTTTGTCACTTTTCCATCTAGAGGCTCTTCTTTCTTCCATTTAGAAGTGATTAAAGTTGATTTTGTAATTTCCTCCAAAGAAAGCTTGACTGTGTGGTTTAGATTTTCTCCATTTTGCTTAGTCTTAGAATTCTAGCAACCAGGAATGTATACACCCCTACTTAAGGATTAAGTGTTGAGGAGGATGGCCTATGACTGACATGTGCTAACAAGTGATAAATAAGAAACAACTGACAGATCCCCTGGACTGTCATAAGTCAAGCTTAAGCTACCATTGGTACATGTGAGATGCAGGAAGTGATGTAAAGAAGGGTCTATCTATTTCCTGTCACTTCCTCTCTCCTGGCTCTCTCTCTTGCTCTCTCTTGCACAGAAATGGTGGGCTCATTCAGGACATTGGGCTCTATCGGCAGCGTAGGGAGTGCTGGATGGTGTTTTTGCGTGCTTGTAGCTCTTGTCGCGTTTTGGCATTTGTGACTTGCCAGTGAGGTGACTGGGAGAAGCTCTGTAGCATGAGTTAGGTGAGGTGTCTTCCCTGAGTGACTTTGGTGAGGTGACTGATTCCTCCTTTCCTTGACCTCCAACTCCTATCTGGCTTGCCAGAGCAGTCCAATTCCCTTTCCTCTCTCTCTTCTTCTTAATTTCTTCCTTCTTTTGCCATTAAACCACCATAAAAATCCCAAACTGTCTTGAGTGTTTTATTGGGATTGAATTTTAATCGCTGGCGGCTACTAGTATAATATATTCAGTCAACAACCCTAATTTTACCCCTTACAACTGGACCCTGGTCTCTTAGCTTACCCATTGTGGATGTCAGGAACTAAAGCTCTCTTTTGGGTCCCTAACACGATGACTGGAACTATGGTTATCACTTTCTTCATTATTATTCATAATAAAAACACAACATTCATAGGATCACAGATGGAGAACATAAAGGAATGTTAGAAGTCATCTAGTCTAACCTTTTATGCCTTTCTGTGACACATGAGGAAATTGAGACTCAGTGATTTAAAATTACCCAAGGTCACATGGGCAGTGCAAGTATTTGAACTCATATTCTCTTTATATGTCTGGTGTTGATGGACCTGGAAAGATGGGCCTCTTAAGAGATTATAAGCAAAATTTAAATGAAGTAAGTTCTTCATGAAAGTTTTCTGTGACTTTTTGAAGGCCAGTAAATGAAATGGAGAGTTTGTTTTAGATATGAAGCTTACAGGGATGTGTAGGCAAAACCATCTGACAAAAACTTGGAAGTCATCTCAGAGAGTTTTAATGCCAATCCCTTTCATTTCATTTTTTAAATTGTAAAATGTTATTTAATAAATTAATTTAAAATATTTTTCCATGGTTACATGATTCATGTTCTTTCCCTCCCCTCCCACCCCCCTTAGCTAACACACAATTCCACTGGGTTTTACATGTGTCATTGATCAATACCTATTTCCATATTATTGATAATTACACTAGGGTGATCATTTAGGGTCTACATCCCTAATTATATCCCCATCAACCCATGTGATCAAGCAGTTGTTTTTCTTCAGCATTTCTGCTCCCACAGTTCTTTCTCTGGATGTAGATAATGTTCTTTCTCATAAATCCCTCAGAATTGTCCTAGATCATTGCATTGCTGCTAGTAGAGAAGTCCATTACATTCAATTGTACCACAGTGTGTCAGTCTCTGTGTACAATATTCTCCTGGTTCTATTCCTTTCACTCTGAATCAATTCCTGGAGGTTGTTCCAGACCCATGAAATTCCTCCACTTTATTATTCCTTTTAGCACAATAGTATTCCATCACCAACATATACCATAATTTATTCAGTCATTCCCTAATTGAAGGGCATCCCCTCATTTTCTAATTTTTGGCCACCACAAAAAGTGCAGCTATGAATACTCTTGTACACATATTTTTCCCCATGATCTCTTTGAATCCCTTTCATTTTTTGATAACGCAACATGAAAACAACAAAAACTACCAATATGGAGAAAAGTTCCTGGCAACTCAGATTACCTTTTCCCTGGAGTTGCATCATTCAGATCCTCAGCTCCTTAGGGCAAGAACTTAGTTATTTTCTTTGGCCCAACTTTATTTACCATGCAAGAATGCCTTAGCACTGTAGAAATATTAGATAATAATGTTGTAAACACCCTTTCAGTACTTCAGCAACCACTTATGACTCCTAGCCCACTATGAGGGGGGGAAAATCTTTCGAAATGTATACTTTTTGGATGAAGAGCTGATTTCCCATTAAAACATGAAGTCAATATGAGGCTGTCTAAGAGAAAGGTCACTATATCAGAGTTTCTATTTCAAAGAATCTGCCCTATCAGTGAAGTCTCCCCAGTGCAACATCATCAAAGATTAGGGAGTTTTTTGAAAGGACAATTGTGCTGTGGGAAAATGATTCTTTGGGATTGTCCTTGGAGAATGAAGTCAAAAAGCATTCTGACTCATAAAATGGTGAGTAAAGATGAATAAACATGGAAGTCGTTAGACCTGAGTTCCGATCTCAGCTCTCCCTCGTAATACCTGGGTGAATTGTACAAGTGATCTAACATTTATGACCATCCAGTTTCCTTTGCTGTAAGTGAAAGGGGATAAGCAGGATGAACTCTAGGACCCTCCCAGCTCTGGATCTCTGATCCCATGACAACAGTATTTGCTACTGAGTACTACACAATCACAGGCACCATCTGAGCAGCAGGAACCTGTGAGAATCCTTTTCAAAGATTTCTAATTTTGGTGTGATTAATATTCTTGTTTCCCAAGGCTTTGGTTCCTTTTAGGTCTAAACTAATTTCTTTTAGGACCCGATACTGTAGAACTGTGCTAATCTACATAGCTCAGTATTTAACAGAGCAATGCTTCATTCTTTAAAATCATCTAAAAGTGAAGTAAGCAGAACTAGGAGAAAACTTACTTGCACAGCAACCACAAAACAGAACAATTAACAACAATTAATCAATAGTGAAGGACTTCACTATTCTCGGCAATATAATGATCCAAGACATTTCCAAAAGACTCTGGATAAAAAATGCTCTCTGACAGTCTGAATGCAGATCAAAGCAAACCACTCTTCACTTTATTTTCTTGATAGTTTTTTTTAAATGTGTCTTCTTCCACAATATGGAAATGGGTTTTGTATGATAAAACATGTATAACTAATATCTCAGGGAGGAAAGAAGGAAGGCAAGGATAGAGAGAATGTAGATTTCAAAATGTTAGAAGATAAACTCTAAAAATTGTTTTTACCCATAAGTGGGGAAAAATAAAACATCACCAAAAAAATCATATAAATTATCAGCTCAAATCAAATCTCTACCATGTTAAGTTCTCAAACTCCATGGTCAAAATCGATATCTTATTTCTTTTAGCCTTATAATTATGATTTTTTTTCACATAGTTTTCCAGTTCATGGGATTGTCTTGTACAGTAACTGAACTGATTGTAATCTGCAGTGTAAATGCCATTCATTGCTTTTGGGGGATGCAGAAGTTGCAAACTACAAGAAGGGTAGACAGCTCTTCTTTGAGAAGATTGGCTGAAGGAACCAGGGATGTGCAGCCTCAAAAAATAAAAAACAAAAACTTGGGGAACGAACAAATAGTATGGTGTAGTAGATAGAACAGTAGACATGGAAGGGAGGAAAAAAGAACAATGGACATGGAGTCAGGAATGCTAAGATTTGAATCCCTGATCACATGCTAATTATCTATGTCTCTCAAACAATCTCAGCCTCCATTCCCTGGTCTATAAAATGGGGATAAGAGCCTCAGTTAATTGCCAAGGTATCAAATAAGATAATAAAGAAAAAGTACCATGCAATCCTTCATAAATGTGAGCTATTATTAGACTATATTGGAAAAGAGATTAAATGTATTCTACTTGGGTCCAATGAATGTGAATTAAAAAATGGTAAATTTAACTCAGGCCAATTAGGTGGCACAGTGTATATAGTCTTCTGGGACAATGTACTGGACAGAAATAGTCATCATTCTGAACAAATCTAGCCTCAGACACCAGCTCTCTAACCTTGGGCAAGTCACTTAACCCTGTTTGCCTCAGTTTCATCATCTACAAAATTAGCTAAAGAAGGAAATGGAAACTAGTTTCTCTGCTAAGAAAACCCCAACTAGAATCAGAAAGGACTAAAAATGACTGAAAAACAAAAATTTAACTCCTAACAGAGTTTTCAAAATAGAATAAATTGCCTTGATTGTTATTGTTATACCTACCATTACTTGATTTTAATTGCTATAGAAGTTCTCCACACCAATAAAATCTATTTTTTTGTTTTTTTTTAATTTTATAGTATTTTATTTGATCATTTCCATGCATTTTTCATTAAAGACAAAGATCATTTTCTTTTCCTCCCTCCCACCCCCCATGGCCGACGCGTGATTCCACTGGTATCATATGTGTTCTTGACTTGAACCCATTGCCATGTTGTTAGTATTTGCATCAGAGTGTTCGCTCAGAGTCTTTCCTCTGTCATGTCCCCTCAGCCATTGTAGTCAGGCAGTTGCTTTTCCTTGGTGTTTCTATTCCCTCAGTTTGTCCTCTGCTTTTGGATAGTGTTTTTTTTTCTCCTTGATCCCTGCAGATTGTGCAGGGACATTACACCGCCACTAATGGAGAAGTCCATTATATTCGATTATACCACAGTGTGTTTGTCTCTGTGTACAATGTTCTCCTGGTTCTGCTCCTCTCGCTCTGCATCACTTCCTGGAGGTTGTTCCAGTTCACATGGAATTCCTCCACTTTATTGTTCCTTTGAGCACAATAGTATTCCATCACCAACATATACCACAATTTGTTCAGCCATTCCCCAATTGAAAAATCTATTTTTTTGAACAAGACCAAAAAGCAAAAATTAAAACCCCTCCCACAAAGACAAAAGTAAAGTCTTTAGAATTAAAAGTCATCTTAAACCACCCACTCAGTTCTATTACACAAACAACATTTAAGCACCTACTATGTGCTAGACACTGGGAATAGCAGTTACACATGAAAAATGACAAGGAGCTAGGTCACAAAGAGTTGGACACAACTTAACAAACAGTAGAATGTAAACTCCTTGATGGCAGAGAGCTTTTCTTTTTTCTTTTCTTTTTTTCTTTTTCCTCCCTTCTTGCTTCCCTTCTCTTCCTCTTTTCTTTCCTTCCTTCCTTTCTTCTATTCTTTCTTCCTTTCTTTTTTTCTTTCTTTCATTGTCTCCCCAGTGCCTGGCACATAGTAGGTATTTTAAAAACCTTTTTCAAGTGAAAGTAGGAAAAAAAAAACACGTATTCAATCAAATTGAATAAATTGCAACACTTAACTCAGCCTACACATGAAGTCAGCTTTCCTTTGTAGCTCTGACCAAATCTTAGTTCAATCCTCTGCTACTTTGTTGACCTTGAAGAAGTGGCAAAAGGTCTTTCTGGTTTTGTTGCATTCCTTATTGGGTATTTTGGGGACATTTCATTTTCTTGACAGGGAATTTTAGCTGCTGGTTTGAATTTAATTGAGGTATTTTGTATGCACACACAAAGACCCTAAGGCAAGGGTGGATTTTTAATAAATCAAACAAATTCAGTGCTTTGTTCTCACAGAAACTTCCTCATACCTCCTATGGGTACCCCCAAAATATAGCAAACTGAGAAACAGAGATGACAAGCAAACTTGATAGAATCCTGAATACCAAGGGATGGATGTCCAGGCAAATGACCTCAGGCCTCCAAATCTAGGGGGCTAGTGTTACCCAGGAAATGTGGATTCAGAGCAAATGAAGCACACCGTATAGCTCAAAAAGGCCACCCAAGATTCAATCCAAGTCCTAGCTCAGATCTGGGACCAATCCAAGCCCAGGAATTTTCCCATACTGGGTTAAGCCAGGGCTCAAATTACCCCCCTACTAGTTCCTCTTTCTCAGAGATAAATGGGAACCAGACTTTCAAAGGGCTAATTCCTTACATTTACTAAGGCAAAAAGAATGTGGTATAGTCAGTCAACAAGCGTTTATATTAAGTTCTTACTCTGCATGAAAGACTGCAGAGAGCAAAATCAAGAAAACTCATCTTCTTGAGCTCAAACCCATACTCAGACATTAACTGTGTGATCTTAGACAAGTCATTTGACTATGTTTGCCTCAATTTCCTCCTCTGCAAATGAGCTGGAGAAGGAAATGACAAACTACTCCAGGATCTTTGCCAAGAAACCCCCCAATAAGATCACAAAGAGTTAGACATGACTGAAAACAACAAAAAACTTATTAATGGAAATACAAAGAAAGGTATAAATAGACTTTACCCTCTAGGAACTCATATTCTAATGAGGAAGATTTGTAAAAAAGTGGAAAGTTCACTGAATTTAGGATAAGATTTCCATTTGAGTAACAGTTCTGACATTTACCAGTTGTGTGATTTTGACCCTGTCACTTCTATCAGTAGCCTTCAAACTTTTTGATTATGTACCCCAACCAGAAAAAAAAAATACTAAGCACATAGTACTAAAATGCATTTCTTTACTTATTTATAAATTACATGGGTATTACTGTGTATGACTATTCAAAAGGAGAAGTGAAAAGATGAGATAAAGATGAATATTTTGAAAAAAATATTTTATTACTGATATAAAAAACTTTTTATCTACTCACTAAAATATTCTTATTTATTATATTTTGGGTAAGAGAAATATCACTGAATGAAGTTCATTATTTGTGAATGTTTTCGTTTAATACTTTGTGACACACTGACTCAAAAATACATTCATAATTTCCATTAATTTTGATAATTGATTTTAATAACTATCATAACTAAAAGAGATACCTTAAAAGGACAAGTAGCTTCAAATGGAAGAATTAAATTGTAATGTCCTTTTTTTCAATCTCTTCTACCAATTCTGTGAAGATTTTTGTTGAAATTTGGTTTGTAAAATTCCATCTCCCCTGATGTCATAGTTGTTCTTATAAACTAATTAGAATGTCATAGTTTATATTTTTAACAAATAGGATGAAAATCCTGTGAAACTCTTAGTTTGAGAATATTTTTAAAGAGGGGAAAAATTCCTTTTCCAAGTTTTCAAAGTGTGGAAATATGAAACTTTATATAAGTGACATATATACATATATACACACATGTGTGTATATGGGTGTATCATTGGCAGCAACCTAGGGAAGAGAGTAAGTATCCAGGAGGCTGTGGTCAAGGATGTCAAATGATACAGAGAAGTAAAAAAGTGTGAAAAATGGGGAAAAAATAAAATAAGAGATAATTTGTTTACTTCAAAGAGAATTTTTGGTTTAGTAAAAACCAAGGATTACAAGGAGATTGAAAATCTGTGAGATTGAAAAGCTGTAACATTTGGAAGAATGACAGATTTGGGGAGACAGATGAGCTCTGTTTCGAACATTTTGAGTTCAGATATCTATGGAACATCCATTTTGAAATTTCTAATGGACATATAGTAATGAAGAATTGGAACTCAGAGGAGAGACTTGAGTTAAATATATAAAGAGAAATAGACATGTAAATATTTCTTAATATATACATGCATATATGCATGTGTATACATGTATGTACACATTAATAATTTGCAAAGAAATGACAAATCTATAGATGGAGAGAGTTCCATGACAGAACTTTGAGGTATATCCACATTTAGGAGGAGTGATAGGGATGATAAGCTAGCAAAAGAGACTGAGAAAGTAAAGAAAGGTAGAAGGATTCCCATAAACACCAAAATTTTTATAGCAATACTTTCTGTGATAGCAAAGAACTGGAAAGAAGTGTATGCCCATGAGTGGGAAATAGCTAAAAAATATGTAGTTCATGAATAAAATATTTCTATGATATAAGAAATAATGAATATGATGAATACAAAGAAACCTAGAAAAGGACTTCTAAGAATTGATGCAATAAGGTAAGTAGAGCCAGAAAACAATTTACACAACTTCATAGAAAAAAAACAAGTAATTGAAAATGAATGTGGTAAAATCACAAAGAATATAAGAAAGCAATCTTCAAGTCTGTCCTTCCTCAGCTCACACGTACACACACATACACACAAACACACACACACACACACACACACACACACACACAACCTTTTCAAAGGTAGTAGGTCCACAGGTACAGAACATTTCATATACTGTTAGATTTTTTTCAATGTATTAAATGGTTTTAGTGACTTTTTTTTCCTCTTCTTCTAGTTCTTTCTTGGAAAAATACTTCTCTCTGGGGCATGAGGGAAAATTTAATTGATATAAAAACATAAAAGATATCAATAAAAATGTCTTTTTTTTAAGATAAGGTGAGAGGAGAACCAAAGAAGAAAATTATGAGGAAAATATTGATAGGAGGAGACAAGAGCTATGAGGAGAAAGTGAGTAATAGCAGCAGAAGCTTCAGAGAATCCGAGGATTAGGAATGAAGAAAGACCTTTAGATTTGATCATTAAGAGATCATTATTAACTTTGGAGAGAGATGTTTTCATTGAATGATTTCGTAGGAACCAAGTGTCTGGTTGGTTGCTGTCCTTTCTACTTGAAGAGGACCAAAATGAAATCATGCTGTCTGGGTCAGTATATAGCATGTCTGACTGTGGCTTATCAGACCAAAACAAACTTGGAAGGTTCTACCACTGGTCAGCACAAATAGTGCCTGTGAAAATTTGTGATGGCGATGTCTCTAAATTTGTACATCTCCTAATTCTTTCAAGCTACTGCAATTCTGCTTTACTCATAGAGTACAACTTCTTTGATGCAGATATGTCATGCTGGGCAGCCCTGTGTCAATATCTCCCAAGTCTCACAACTGATATCAAAGTTCTTCAGAGAGACTTTGAGAATGTCCTGGTATCACTTCTTCTGACCTCTGTGAGACCACAGGCCTTGCAAACATGTGTTCAGCATTCAAACAATGTGTCCAACCTATCAGGGTTTCATGCTTATCTAATGTGAATCAGAATGTACATGCAAAAGCAGGAATTTAGTCATAACCTCAGACATCTTATTAATTTTTGTTGCTATAGCACGGCTGCTTACATTACACTGTTATTATGTACATTACAGAGTTTGAATACTTGGCATTTTAGCTCAAGACTGGACTTCGATGCCTGGTATCTTATCTTGTCATGTAACCTTCAAAATCTTCTAAGACTTTTCAAATGGAAAGGATTTGGTTTCCTGGCATGGTGTTCTTATACTTTCCAGGTTTCACAGGTATACAGTAATGAGGTCAGCATAGTTTTCTGTAAACCTTCATTTTGCTGGGAAGTCTAATCTCTCTCTCTCTCTCTCTCTCTCTCTCTCTCTCTCTCTCTCTCTCTCTCTCTCTCTCTCTCTCTCTCTCTCCCTCCCTCCCTCCCCCATACTTTCCTTCAGAGGATTTAGAAAGGAATGTACAGAGAAGAAATGGATATGAGCAACAACAATGGTTTTTTCAAGGAGTTTGGGAAAGGGGGTGATATATGTCAGAATAGGCTGAGAGGCTGGTAAAAGCTAGAAAAGGTTTTCATTTTTTAAGGGAGAGGGAGACTTAGTGTTCAGAGGATGTAGGGAAGGAACTAATAGAGAAGAGATTGAAGATCAGATAGAAAGCAGGGATGGTTATGAGGGCAATCTGTCGGACAAGACAGAGAGGATGGATGAAGGGCATATTAGTAAGTTGATCTTGGAAATTATTGGAGATCAGAGTCAGAAAGGAGAGAATTGGGGATTCTGATGTTAAGGAGTTTTGAAATGTAGAGAAGAGATCAAAAAGGGCTACCCCATCTGGAATATAAAACTATCTTCCATACTGCCCAGAAGGGCTCCTTTTACAATAACTTTTTACATGGACCCAAGTTGCCATTTGCAGTCTTCATTAAATGGCAGTGATACCAACGGGTATCTCTGGGTCCCTATTTGCCAATTTAAATATGAAAGCCAAAAAGTACGTGCTGAGTATTTGTCCCTCCTATGGTGATATACAAGCTCTACAGAATAACCTTCACTTTACCTACTTCTATACCATATACCCTACCCTTCCTCTTACTGTAAAGCAGCACACTGAGAGAAGCAGTCTGATGGGGTGATGACCCCTACAAATGAAGCATAGGTTGACACATGTTGAGCCCATAATCAAGCAAGTTGGTAGGAGCCCATTGTTGATATGAATAAATATGGTAACACCAACATCAATTTGTCATAAGGAGGAAAGAAGGAATGTAGGGTACTCTAGATCTTGGTGTTAAGAAGACAGCCAGATGGCCTACCTAAGGGGATTCTATTGTAATAGTTATGAATTAACGAGGCTTCAGTCATAACTGTGTCCTTCTATCAGTCAGTCATTAATTATTTAATGAGCCTTTAGTATGGGATAGTCACTGGGCTAAGCACTTGGGATGAAAAAACAAAAACAAAAAAGATAGTTCTTGTTCTCAAGAAGCTCACAGTCTGATGAGAGAAAAAACATGCAAACAACTATGTAGAAATAAGCTATAAATTAGATAAATTAAATGCTTTTCATCACCAATTTCTGTTTCCACTAATAGTTCTCAGACAGAATTCTATAGAAATCCAGGTTTCTAAAAGGTTGTCCAAGAGGTTTCCTTAAGAAAATAGCTATAATGGTGGTCATGTGTGTAATGGGGGCCCATCACATGTTCCAGGAATGGCACCTGGGTAAGTGGATCCCCATATAGAGAACTAAAAGAAGCTGTTTCCTGAAGAATCTTGATGATATATAAGCAAAGTGCTGAAAGAGAGAAAGATTGTGAAGCATGCATAGACATTTTATAACTGTTTCTACTCAACTAATCATTTGTTTAAAAAGAGGCCCTTTGGTTGAATCATTCAAAATGGACTATCAGCTTTGGCTATTGCCTTTTTGTCTCATTTGCTTCTTGGCAATCTCAGTGACTTCTTTGCTAATAGTGTCTGATAAAGGCAATGGAGTCTCTGACCTTGGGAGAGGGAGCCATGGGAAATCATAGTCAAGAATTGGACTGAATTTTACAGCCAATGAAGGAGCAATAACTCTAGGAAGAAGGCTCAATCTTTGTGAATAAACTTAGGGATTCCAATACAGCTTAAAGGACTCTTATGACAGCAATGCCATCTTTGGATATGAGATTCATGGAACCAATATTATGTAGAAACTGAGCTAAGTCTGAGTCTTCTCCCCCACAGACTCCAGACCAAGATGGCATAAGGGGGAGATCATGCACCAGAAGTGTTTAGGGGAAATGTTTGCATATTTGTCCTGGCTATATTTTAAAGTATCCTTTTCTAAAGGCTAATCAATGTTAAGTGGTTAAATTGAATTGGGCTGCTAATCATCTGAGAGAAGATGGCTATTTGGAGCTTGAGCTGATGACAATATAAAAGAAAGACCCCAAACTCTCAGAGTACCTTTGGACACTGAGGCATGAGGTAGGAAGCAACCTAGACCTGAGAGAGTAGGTCTAAAACATATTACAAATATATATATATATACATATATACATATATGTATATATAATACAATAAATGATCTGTTTTCCTCCATATGTAAAACAGGCAAAGTATATATATATATTCAGCCAACAGAAAGAATCTTTGAAGATTGGTTAAAATAAACCATATGATCAATCACACATCGGCTATGGGGGGTGGGGGGTAGGAAAAGAAAATGATCTTTGTCTTTAATGAATAATGCTTGGAAATGATCAAATAAAATATTATTTAAAAAAATAAATAAACCATATGATCAAAAATGTGGTTTCTTATTGATCTAGAATCAGTCATTGAAAACACTCACTGAGGTATGATGTGTATTTGGTGGTTGGTGTTGGGTCTTTGACAGGATATGTAAAATTAACTGTGTCCAGTTCCATTTGTTTGTATTTTAATATGTTTATACCAATCCTCATTTGTTGATAATTGGCTAAATTCAGGAAGTTTGAAGAGATAAGAGAATGAAAATATTCACCCAGATTGATAGTGAAACATCTCTAAACTAGCTCAAATGTCAAAAACAAAATGCAAAAGAAATGTAAATTTGCAATCATTATCCAAATCCTACCTCAACACTCATTGGGGGACAGTTGGCAAATCACAATTTATTGGAATATCAATTTCTTCATCTGCAAAATGGAGATAATAATACTAACAGAGGGTTGGTGTGATAAAATGTAACTTACTTTGCAAACTGTGAAGCACTACATAATGTCAACTATATTAATAATATTTTTTTTCTGCAACTACATGTAAAAACAACTTTAAACATTCATTTTTTTAAATATTGAGCTCCAAATTCTCACCCTCTTTAACACAATCCTCTTCTTCTCCCTGAGATGGTAAGCTATCCAACATATATTTTGCATATGTAATCGATGTCAACTATTATTATTATTGCTGTCTACAAAACTGGAGTGAATCATTTCATTTCAATGTCTCAGTTTCCTTAGAAACTCACCTTAGAAATAGATTGCATAATTCTTGAAATGCATAAAGAATGAGGAAATTGAGGCTCAATGACTTTGAGTGACTTGTCCAAGATCACACAGCTATTTAATGGTAAATCAAAGACTAGAACTCAGTTCTCCCAATTTCCCAATTCAGTGCTCTCTCTACTATACCACATTGCTACTTGAATATCATGTAGTCACAGTTAATGCCTGGGGCTGAGGGGAGATAATGGATGAAGAGAACTGAAATTAAAAAGGTCAGACCCTTAGAAAGATTTCTTTGATATTCTACTGGCTACAGTGCATTTCCTTTTATCTTCAATTTAACCAATACTTGTAGTTATACTTCTGAATTCTATGCCATTGTATATTCAAGTCACACAGCTGATTGTGTCGCGAATGTATTAGCAAGAACTTCATAAGGCTGATAAAAACTGATGGGAGGGTCTGATTCTCCTAAATGACTTTAGTAACAAAATCAATTAAGATCAAAACCAGATTGTTCACAAAATTGCATCTTCCTATAAAGAGTAATATTTCTCCCACATGTCTTGCTTTCAGCTTGGCTAAAAGTTACTTATATATATTTGACCCTTGTTGAGCCCCCATTGTTAAACAAATAACAGCAAACTTCCTGGTTCCAGTTGTTAAAATCAAAATCCACTAGAAAGAAAAGTGTTCCTTCACATAACAATAGTAAGACTTTTTGCTTTCCTATTATCAGACATGAAGAACTGAGCTGATCAGTGAGCCAGTTAGAATGCAGCTGTCTAATGAGCATATAATCTATCTTATTTCTCAGTTATTAGGGAATACTTATATTTCTTTCTCTGTTATATCATTTTGTAAACCATAAAGCCTCAATTATCTAGCCATTATTTAACCACCCGCAAAGCTCTTTTACCACGATAGTTTGTGTTGCCTGATAAAGCAAAGTGCTTTGCAAGGGCGAGGGGCTATGTTAGCATTAGCAATTATCACAGAATCATTAAACCTCAGAGCTAGAAGAGACTTCAGAGACTAGCTAGTCCAATCTCTGCATATTAATAGTGAAGAAACTGAACCTTAGAGAAGTACATTTGCCTATGTTCACACAATTGCTGGTAAAACTATTTCTACAGCCATTTCACCTGCTTGTCCATTCTATATTCTTGCTTTTTTTTAATTACTAGTATAATTTATTTCCAGGTATCTCAGCCTCTCCCTCCCCTCCCCACACCATAGATATCATCATTCAGTAAATAAATATGTACATATAAATTATGTCTTTCATGCTTCCAATTTTCAGTTCATTCTCTGGAGGTGAACATTCACAAGTTCTTCTTCAAATATTAATTCTATAACTATATAATGTTCTCTTGATTCTACTCATTTCACTCTTCATTATCTCATGTAGTTATTTCCAAGTTTTTTTTAATTGGCTTATAATTTCTTATGGTGCAATAATATTCCATCACAATTACATATCACAAATTTGTTTAGCCATTTCCTAATTGATGGACATCCCCTCGATTTCCAGTTCTTTGTCACCTCAGAGAGAGTTGCTATAAATCTTTTGGAATATGTAGGTTCTTTTCCTTTTTCCCTGATCTCCTTGAGATATAGTTAGTTTTATAGCTCTCTGGGTATAGTTCGAAATTGCTCTTCAAAATGGTTGGATCAGTTCATAGTTCCACCAACAAGGTATGTGTCCTCACTGTTCTAAATCCCCTGCAACATTTGTCATTTTTCCCCTTTTGTCACTTTAGCCCACCTGATGGGTGTGAGACAATACCTCAGAATTATAATGTTTTGCATTTACTTAATTAATAATGATATACCACATTTTTTCATATACTTATATATGGTTTTGATTGTTTAATCTGAAATTTTTCTGTTCGTATCTTTTGCCCATTTATCAGTTAGGAGATGGTTCTTATTCTCATAAAATTTTTGAAAAAAAAATCTCTATGTATTTCAGGTAAGAGACCTTTATCTGAGAAACTACCTATGAAAATTTCCCCCAAATTTTCTGCTTTCCTTCTGATATTGGCAACATTACTTTATTTGTACAAAAACTTTCCAATTCAATGTGCCCCCAAATTATCCATTTTATATCTCAAAATACTCTTCATCTCTTGTTTTCTCATAAGTTTCTCTCCTATCCATAAATCTCATAGGTAATAAGTTTTCTGTTTTTACAATTTGGTTATGATATCCCCTTTTATGTCTAGACATATCCATTTTGATCTTATCTTAATAAATGGTGTAAAATATTAGTCTATACCTGGTTTCTGCCAAACTATTTTCCAGTTGTTCCAGCAGTTTTTACCAAATTGTTATTTCTTATTCCAAGAGCAGATGATATATATTTTGTCAAATGCAAAGTCACTATAATCTTTTACTACTGCTTATTGATTCTGCATTCTTTTCACAATACCATGTTGCCACAATTATTTGGGGAGTTATATTATAGATATCTCAACTGGATCTAATTCTTGTAGGGAGTCAGGTGGTAAATCATGCTTTTTCTCTTTTTTTTCCTTAACCTTCTCTTCATCATTTTCCTTCTTATGAGAAAATCATTATCTAAAGCAAAACACCTACAACCTATTTCATCTATCAATCTATATGAGTCAGAATCTTATTTAAAATATAGTTTTCAACCCCCTACCAGTATTTTTATTTTTGCTAATTAGTTAAAGGGCACATAATTCAAATCCAAAGTATTTAATATAGTAATAAGATTGAAATAGACTCTTCCCACCAAAAGCCTGAAACTCAATTTCCCATACATGCATACTCCTTTAATAGGAAGAGTAGACATGCATAGTGATCACATATGAGGAGTATAAGTGGGACATGCCTCTCTAGTAAATATATGAAGTCAAGACACCATATAAAGGAGTACATACACAGTGGAAGCAATTGTGGTCAGTGAAAATTCAACATCATTCATGTTTCTGTTGTGTTTGAATTGCTGATGTCTCCTGGAGATAGTATAATTTTGTTGCTTCCTATTCTTCTATACTGGAATTTGCTTCTCCACTCCAACTTGTCTAGTTTCCAACTGTCTTTAAAGCCACCTGCTTTGTGTCCATTATCCAATAGAGGTGCTATGATTAGTAAGCCTGTCCCCTACAGAGAAGTACCTTGAATAAGCTCTTTCAGCTTCTCATTGGGTCAACAATACTTTATCTTAAGGGCCATTCCCTACTCTGTCTATCCTCATTTGTGAGGTATAGTCATTCGTAAGCCTCTCCCTTGTAGGAGAGGTCCAGAGATCTCCAATGGCATCATTTCTGATCATCCAGCCCAGAATTAGTAGATGCTAAGGCTAAAATCATTTCTGTTCTGTGAAATCCTCTCTCCTCTACTGACTCTTCTAATTCTCTTAGTTCAACTCTTTTCTGACTCATAGTCAGAAAGCCATTTTAGTTCTTGATTTTTGTTATGGGAATACTTACCCTTCACTGGGCAAGTATTCCAAGTATTCTTCTTTCTTGAACAGAAAAGGAGTCAAATAAAATGAGGTTAAGGAAATTAGTTTCAACCTCCCTAATGGTTCTGTTCTATTTGAATCACAAGACCTGAGCTGATTAGAGAAGGAAAGACTAGTGACTTTTGTACCACTTCCTCCCAGAAAAAAAAAATCACATCTTGATTGCTCTCTTGACTGTCTATAGAAGAAATTATGAAAAAGAAGTAGCAGATAGAATAGGCAAATGCAGAGAAACAGTAATTAGGAAATAAAAGATTAAGTCAGATGATAAGTTCATGCAGTAGAAAGTTTACTGGGTAGAAAATAGTGGTGAGGGAGAATAAAGGAGGAAAAAAATTTCCAATAGATACAAATAATATAGACCCTGAAGACAAGGGTACAAACTTGGCATTGTTCCCAAAAGCAAACAACTATAGGACTTTAAAAAGGATTGAACATATAGTGATCCTATAAATAGTCATAGTTCAAATTAGGGGATTAGAGAAATTCTAAGTATCAAAATTTGTGACATATGTATTGGGAATGACAGGGCTGAAACAACATCAATATAAATGATTTGACAGTCAAATCCATCTTTCTCTTCAACTCTGTTAGCAATAATAACATACCCTCCAGAAAAAAAAACCCTTCAGGATTTGCAAAATGGAAGAATTCATTCTTCCACCTTTTTTTAACTCAAAAGAGGACTTTCCATTACAGATTTTTAAGAATCTAATCTTTTACCCATGGGTTGGAGAATAAAATTGAATGTGATTAAATAGAAGACAATTGGAAATACATGAATTTCATTGATAAATGATATAATATCTTTTATTTCATTTAAACAATTTGATATTGTTCTTATTTTCAGACATAACTAATACAACAAATCTCTTAAAGTTCTTCACTCCTTTTCTGCTCCACTGTTGCCAACATGTGTTGACTCAGCTTTCCCTCAAAGTCAGTAACAAAAGGGGAATCATCTTGGCTTGGGGTGGCTAATTTTATTGAATGCAAATGTTTAAGTTGGAGAGGATAAATTGTGAGGGTGCCTCCACAAAGTTTTATTGCATTTAGATAAACAGAAGTCAATGTTGTTGAACTTAAGATCACGGAGATGCACAAATCTTCAGGATTAAGTGATCAATGCTGTTGCTTTTTCCAACTCCACATTTGCCAGAACACTCAAGAACATCAGTATTGGTTTGATGTAAATGATGGAGAAAACCAGAAACTACTAAATGAAAAATGAAAACTCTACTAGGTTTACCAGCAAGATAGTTTATCCATCTTTAAGAAGGCAACATTTAATGCCATCAAAAGTAAAGCGCAAAGTTTAGGGAGATGTAGAATTTTGGTTCAGTAAGAAAACAGATGAAATCCAATTTTGCCATGATAGTAACAATCCAAAGTGCTTCTATGATGCCCTGAAAGCTATTTATGGGTCAAAGATCTATGATGCCTCTCAACTTCTCAGTACTGATGGAGCCACCTTCATCAGTGATAAGGACATGATCCTGGAGAAATGGGCTGAAGACTCTCATAGTATTCTCAATAGAACATCATCAAACCAATGCTGAAGCCATTGACCATATACCTCAGGCTGAAGACAATCCCTCTCTAGCACAACTTATAAATGAACATAAGGTTTTGAATATCATTAGATTCCTCTTATGTAGCAAGGTGCCTGGTGCTAATTCCATTCCAGTTGAGATTTACAAGGCAAGGGGTATACTGCTCATACAAAAGCTGATTGAAATCTTCTGGGTTATTTGGCAAGAGAAGGTTATCCCTCAGATCAAGGATGCCTCCATGGTCCATCTCTACCAATAAAAAGGACATGAGATTTCCTGTGACAATCACTGGGGTCTTTCTCTTAATTATTGATGGCAAGATTCTTGTCCAAATTCTCCTTAATAGGCTGATCATTTATCTGGAAGGTGGTTATCTACACAAGAGCTAGTGTCTTTAGAAAGGGCCAAGGGCAACTTCTGGGTAATCATGGCTGCAATCTAGACGCCACACGCTTCCGCTGCCCGGCACCGAACGAAATAGACTACATCAAAGGAGCATAAAAATCACCTTTGGAGGAGCAGAAGGACTCCCCAGTACTCCCCAGTATCCCACAGAGGTGAAGGTACGTGGGGTTTGAACACTTCCACACTATAATAAGAAGGAGGAAAAGCTTGCACAGAAATGTGAACTGAGCCACCTTCCCCCCCCCACCTCCCCCACCAAACCAGAGTGAGCTACCGGAGCGCTCACTGGGACAGTGAGTGAGTGGGGAACGTCTCTGTCTGGGGGGGCACTCCAGGGTCCTTGGGATCTGGGGACTGCCAGGAAAAAACGTCTCAGGGCGGTTTCACGGGAGAATCCTGCGCTGATCACAGGGGGCCCAGGGAGCTGTACTCTGGGCGGTTGCGCTGAGCATCTGGGTGGAGCTAAACACCAGGGGCGGACCACGCGCTGATTATCTGGGTTGAGCTGAACACCTGGGCAGTTTGGCAGTGATCAGGGGCCCAGCGCTCTAAGAAACCTCGGAGGCTGGGAAGAACTAGTCTGAGGCAACCTAAATTCACAGAAAACCCACTCATATCACCCAGACCCCAGACCAAAAAAGGAAAGGGGAATAAAACCACTAAAGGGATGGCTCACATAGCCCAAAATCAAGCCTCCAGGAAGAAAGGGAAAAAGGTGACTATTGAAAACTTTTATGGTGGAAGTACCCAAGGAAAAGAAGAGAATGAGGATGAAATCCAAAAAAAAATCAGAATATGCCTCCAAAAATGGAAACTATCAACAAGCTCTGGAAGATCTCAAACTGGAACTTATCCAAAAGATGGAAACTTGGAAAGAAAAATGGGAGAAAGAGATCAGCAGTCTGACAGATAAGACTGCTCAATTGGAAAAAGAGCTCGAAGCATCCAATAGAAGGGCCAACAAAGCTGAAAAGCAAAAACAGTCCCTAACAATCAGAATTAAGCAACTCGAAGAAAGTGAGATCATAAAACAGCAAGAATCAATAAAGCAAAGCCAAAAAATTAATGAATTAGAAGAAAACATAAAATATCTCACTGAAAAGGTCACAGACTTGGAAAACAGAGGAAGAAGAGACAACCTCCAAATTATCGGTCTCCCAGAAAAACCAGAGATAAACAATAAACTCGATGTTATTCTACAGGAGATTATAAAAGAAAATTGTCCACACGTTCTGAAGCAAGGGGGGAAAATAGAAATAGAAAGGGTTCATAGAACACCCTCTATACTAAATCCCCAAAAGACAACCCCTAGGAATGTAATTGCCAAATTCAAGAGCTTCCAAGAAAAGGAGAAAATCCTACAAGAAGCCAAGAAGAGGAGCTTCAGATATAGGGGGGCTCCCATAAGGATCACACATGACTTAGCGACTAACACACTAAGAGACCGCAAAGCATGGAACACGATATTTAGAAAGGCAAGAGAGCTGGGTCTCCAACCAAGAATCAACTACCCAGCAAAACTGACTATATACTTCCAGGGGAAAGTATGGGCATTCAACAAAATAGAAGATTTCCAAGCATTTGCTAAGAAAAGACCAGAACTTAGTGGAAATTTTGATATCCAAGCACAGAAAGCAAGAGAAACATGAAAAGGTAAATATGAAAGAAAGGGAAAAGGAGATAAATCTTATCTTTTTCTTTAAGTCAAACTCTCTTCTATAAGGACTACATTTACATCAAATTATATATATTAATATGTGAGGAAAATGTTTTGTGTAACTCTCAAAAATTGTATGCATCATAAGATAGAAGAAACATACATGGGGAAAGATTGGGACATTAAGAAGATTGGGGAAAAGTGGGGACAAAGAAAGGAAAAGGGAGGGGGGGAACTGTCGATAACACTAAGATTTACTTCAAGAAATAGGGGGTGGGACTTAATAGAATAATCTTTCCCATATAAAGATACACATGGGAAGGGGAGGGGAAGAACTCTCATATGAGAAGGAGAGGAAGAGAGCATGAAGTGGAATTACTTAAACCTTACTCTCAGTGAAATCAAATCGGAGAGGGAAGAACATCTAGATCCAGTGGGATCCTGAATTCTATCTTATCCAACAGGGCAAGAAAGAAAGGAAAATTAAGGAGGGGCGGGGGGAGGGAGTATAAAAAGGGAGGGAAGGAGAGGGGGGAGGGGAAGGGAGCATAAAAAGGGAGGGGCTAGAAAGGGAAGCATCTCAAGGGAGGGGACTAGGGGGACTGACCTAAAGTAGATCACTGGTTCAAAAGGAGATAGCTAAAGAAGAAAGGTCAGAACTAGGGGGAGATATCAAAATGCCAGCGAATCCACAAATGACAATCATAACTTTGAATGTGAATGGGATGAACTCACCCATAAAACGTAGACAAATAGCAGATTGGATTAGAACCCAAAACCCTACCATTTGTTGTCTTCAAGAAACACATATGAGGCAGGTTGACACTCACAAGATTAGAATTAAAGGTTGGAGTAAGACCTTTTGGGCCTCAACTGATAGAAAGAAGGCAGGAGTGGTAATCATGATATCTAACAAAGCCAAAGCAAAAAATAGACCTGATCAAAAGGGATAGGGAAGGTAAACATATTCTGTTAAAAGGGAGTATAGACAATGAGGAAATATCACTAATCAACATGTATGCACCAAATGGTATAGCATCCAAATTTTTAATAGAGAAACTAGGAGAATTGAAGGAGGAAATAGACAGTAAAACCATATTAGTGGGAGACTTGAACCAACCACTATCAAATTTAGATAAATCAAACCAAAAAATAAACAAAAAAGAGGTAAAAGAGGTGAATGAAATCTTAGAAAAATTAGAGTTAATAGACATATGGAGAAAAATAAATAGGGACAAAAAGGAATACACCTTCTTTTCAGCACCACATGGCACATTCACAAAAATAGATCATACACTAGGTCACAGAAACATGGCACTCAAATGCAGAAAAGCAAAAATAATAAATGCAGCCTTTTCAGATCACAAGGCAATAAAAATATTGATCGGTAAGGGTACATGGAGAGCCAAATCAAAAATTAATTGGAAATTAAATAATATGATACTCCAAAATCGGTTAGAGAAGAAATCATAGAAACAATTAATAATTTCGTTGAGGAAAATGACAATGGCGAGACATCCTTTCAAACCTTATGGGATGCAGCCAAGGCAGTACTTAGAGGAAAATTCATATCCATGAGTGCATATATTAACAAATTAGGGAGGACAGATCAAGGAATTGGAAATGCAAATCAAAAAACTTGAGAACGAACAAATTAAAAACCCCCAGAAGAAAACCAAACTAGAGATCCTAAAAATTAAGGGAGAAATTAATAAAATCGAAAGTGACAGAACTATTGAGCTAATAAACAAGACTAGAAGCTGGTACTTTGAAAAAAACAGACAAAATAGACAAAGTACTGGTCAATCTAATTTAAAAAAGGAAAGAAGAAAGGCAAATTAACAGCATCAAGGATGAAAAGGGGGATCTCACCTCCAATGAAGAGAAAATTAAGGCAATCATTAAAAACTACTTTGCCCAACTATATGGCAATAAATATACCAACCTAGGTGATATGGATGAATATTTACAAAAATATAAATTGCCTAGACTAACAGAAGAATAAATAGATTTCTTAAATAATCCCATATCAGAAAGGGCCAAGGAACAATCGATATGGTGTTTGCTACCCGCCTGACAACTTCAGGAGAAATACCAGGAGCAGAACAGAGGTCTGTACAAAATGTTTGTCAATCTGACCAAGGACTTTGATAATCTCAGTCATAAGGAATTGTGGAAGATCATGGCAAAATTTGATTGCCCAAGGAAGTTTATCAGTATCCTAACACCAGGTCCATGACAGCATGCTTGCACAAGTTCTGTATAATATACAATGCTCTCGTGCTTTCCTAGTCACTACTGGAGTCAAACAGATCTGTGCACTTGCTCCCATGCATTTTAGTATAATATTTTCAACAATATTGACAGAGACCTTCAACAAGGACCCAATGACATCAAGATCAGCTAATCCATTGATGGTAAATTATTTAACTTGAAAAGGCTACCAGCCAAGACTAAAGAGGAGGGAGAGTTAGTGTACAACTTGTTTTGCAGATGATTTTGCATGCAATGCAGCCTCTGAGGCTGAGGTACAACAGAGTATGGATTAATTCTCTGCCACTTATGCTAATTTTGTCCTGACAATTAACATCAAGAAAATGATGGTTCTCTACTAGCCATCAGTGCACTCTATATGCATAGAACTGTTGGTTACAAGAGATGGAGAAATTTTGGATTCTGTGGACAAGTTTACTTACCTTGGAAATATACTTTCCAGGGATGTACACGTAGATGAGGTTGATGCATGTTTTGCCAGAGCTAGCTCAGCATTTGGAAGGCTTCAAAAGAAAGTGTGGAGAAAAAGAGGTATTAGGCACTGACCTCATTGCTGTACGCCTTTGAAAACTGAACTATCTGCCACTTCCATGCTAGGAAACAGAATCCCTTTCATCTGAATTGTCTTAGGAAGATTCTGAGGAACACCTGTCAAGATAAGATACCAGACACTGAGGTCTTTTCTTGAGCTAAACTGCCAAGTATTTAAATTCTACTATAAAGAATGCATCTCCAAGGGGCTGGCCACATTATTCAAGTGCCAAATGTAAGTTTACCTAAAAGGTTATTATATGGAGAACTCACACAAGGCAAATACTCACAGGGAGGTCAGAAGGAGCAATAGGAGCAATAAAGGACACTCTGGAGGTCTCTTTCAAGAACTTTGGCATCAATTGTGAAACACAGGACCATCCAGCCTGGCATACCCACATCAAAGAAGGTGCTGTACTCTATGAGCAAAACAGAATAGCCATAGCTTAAAAGGAACATGGGTTGTGCATATTTAGAGACATTTCCATCCCAAATGGGCTATTTGTTCCCAACTTGTAGTAGAGCCTTCCAAGCCTGTATTAGAGCCTTCAAAGCTTGTATTGATTTAATCAGCGACAGACTAACATTGACCCAGACATTGTGATCTCATTTTGGTTGCCTCTATTTACCCATCTGTAAAATGAGCTGGAAAAGGAAGTGGCAAGTCATTCCAGTATCTTTGCCAAGAGATCATGAAGTCAGACATTACTGAAAAACAACAGGAAGCCTGTGTAAAAGGGGTCTGAAAATACTTCCAATTTTTTTGAAGTAAATTTTCCCAAACTCCTCAATAAGCAAAATGGCTGAGGACACCCATCCTCAGAGTTCTGTATAGGAATAGAAGGGGAAGATGACAAGGAAGAAGAAAAATAGAGATACACGATTAGAAATACAAGAGAACAACTGAGGGGGAAAAAGGCCAAGTAAGAATGCCTGAGAAAAACCCAGGCAACAAGCAGATAACCCAACAGAGATGCTCATAAAAACCAAAGGAATAACAAAAGTAAAAAAAAAATTTTAAACCCAGAATACTATAAACAAATACTTGTGTAAAGTAATTCAAAGCATTGTGCTTTGAAGAACCACAACTTCCTAGTAAAAAGGAAAGTCAGTGGAATTCCCAGAAATCATGGGAAAACACAGATAAACTGTATAATGACTCTAAAGAAAAAGTAAACTTTAAATGAAAATATTAAAAATGAAACGATTTGGGAAATCAGAGCTCTCAAAAGATTTTTAAAACACAAATAGCAGGGTCAGAACTAAGATGACACAGTGAATATTCTCTCCAAAGAAGTAGAGCCTTTGAGCTACAGAATAATACTTTTGAATAAGAAAAATAATGCTATAAAATATTCCAGGTTTTTACATAAATGTTACATTCTAAGACAATATAAAAAAATTGAGGCCACCAGGTTAAGTGACTTGCTCAGGGTCACAGAGGCAGGATTTGAATCCAGGTCTTCCTGACTCCAAGCTTGGTGCTCCTTCCAATAGGCCAACTAACTGACCCACAGGGATCCCTAGGGCTCCACTATTCTAGTTGGTCTTCAAATCCATGTTTACACTAGCCATTGTCATATTGATATTTATTTGGTGCCAATAAAATATAGAGCATAATATAGCTTGATAAGTAGCATACTTTCTATATCCTGACAATATCTTGCACATATCTCATCACAACCCAGATAGATTTTCTTATGCCACATAGCTGCATGGAGAGATATATTCCAGAATATAACTAAGGGATTTCCTCAGAATCCTGACAGGCAAGAGGAAGTCACAATGATTATTATCTCTGGGTGACACAAATAGTAGCAAAAAGTGAAATTCCAGGAGATGAGGGGAAGTCCTTCTGGAGTGGCTAAAAGAACACGTCTCAGTAGAAGGACTGAGTCTTCATTATTAACCAGTTTAATAGTTTATATTAGGTCACAAGTGTACCACTGGGTCCATCCCCATAAAATATTCTCCACATAGCTGGAAAGGATGTGTGGTTTCATTGGCCCTAAACTTCCTATGAGGCAGTAAGTTTGGCAGTGGGGAGAATTTGACTTATTTTCTTCCACGGTTATCTGTCATGTCAAATTACTCTTTGTGACAGAACATAAGCTACTATAGAGTGAATTATGATATGACAGCAGTTATACAGAGATGTACCTCATTAAAGCAAACTATAAAGACAAGAGCTAAAGGTAATCTTCCTTATACCATCCCTACATATTTTCTGGCTTCCTTAGTCATCTCATTCCTTTCATGGTGATCATTCTAAGCTTAGTTTTAATTCTTGGTCCATTTCCCATGTTGACAATTTTTAGCACCAAAGTAAACAAGGAGGATTAAGGTCTCCATCAGAAAAATCAGAAATACTATCAGAAAAAAAAAAATTGATCAGGCTGGATAAACTCACCTGATTCTAACAGATGATATCCCTCAAATGCACAGGGGGTCAGCAGGAGGGAAGACAACTGGAAAATAATTGCTAGTATGAGCTGGAAGGAAATTCCTTCCATTCTCCATATCTGACAATCAATCTAACATTGGGAATACAGCTAAGAATTGTTACAGTTAAGAGCAGAAAACATTTCTACACTGAGACACCCTCACTACCTGGCTTTTTGCCTTGTGGTTTGTTGTTTGTTTTTCCTAAAAAGATATATTTGACAGTAACAATAAGAACACAAAATTCAAAAGTAATTATCATAGAACAATGCCCTGATACTCATCAAAATCAATCTCAATATTTTGTTAAATTAACTTGCATTTATTCTAATAAAGACAACATTGCCTTACATGTAATTGAAGACAAAATTAAAATCCCCTATGTTTACTGTTGTTGAATATAAAAATCATTGATTTGGCAAAACAAAATGACTACCTTTAAGACAATTCCCCAACAGGGTATCTTATGGAAGGTAGATAGATAGATAGATAGATAGATAGATAGATAGATAGATAGATAGATAGATAGATAGATAGATGGATAGATGGATAGATGGATAGATGGATAGATGGATAGATGGATAGATGGATAGATGGATAGATGGATAGATGGATAGATGGATAGATGGATAGATGGATGGATGGATGGATGGATGGATGGATGGATGGATGGATAGATAGATAGATAGATAGATAGATAGATAGATAGATAGATAGATAGATAGATATCTGTCCTATGGCTTTCAGGTTATTAACATTATATAAGGTATAAATTTTATGCTTGACAATTTCACATTGTAATGGAGAATATTCAGGAAAAAAAAAGACATTCCTTATAAATGGCAAGACTATTTGTGGATAACTTGCTGACTGCATTAAGTCCTGAAATATTTCTGAGGCTGCTAAATAAAATCCATAATCACTCAAAAGAATTTGGCCTAACTATTTACAGAGGGGAAAAAACCAAATGTATGAACAATATATCTCAACAATGATATGCATTTGGGCCCCCCAAAGACTTGGTTCATTACTAATTAAATTCAAGCCAAGCATTTATTCAATATCTGCTGTTATATGAGATGCTGAAAGGAGTGTATGTGGATACAAAGATTTAAAAAGAAAAGAAAAAATATAAGATATGGACAATGAACTGGGACCAGATTTGAATAGGAGAAAATAGATTATATTTGAGAAATTGTTTAGTGTTTTTAATGTGACTGGAATAGGAAATGGGATTAGCCTATAGACTAATGACTATAAGATGTATCCTAGAGGTAAGTTGGACTTTGGAATACAGGCTTCAGGGCAGCTATATGGCTCAGTGGATAGAGCACCAGACCTAGAGACAGGAGGTCCTGGGTTCAAATCTGACCTTGGACTCTTCCTAACTATATGATCTGAGCAAGTCATTGTTTATAGAATTGTTTATAGCACAGAGGGAGATATCTGGGAAATGTTTGCCTTTCCCTAATAAAACTGTGCAGTTAGAATGAACTGACCATCAGTATTTCTTCCAAAAACGTCCCAGGTGCCAAAATTTCTAGTTGTGACCTTGTCCTCAAACCTCTGTTTTCACTTTTCTTCTCTCTTCTTTGTATATTCTCTCTGAGCAATCTCAGCTCCTGCCTTGGATTCAATTATTACTGATAAACAAATGACTTCTAAATGTTATCTCTAGTCCTAACTTTTCTGTGTTCCAGACTTCCATTTTCATTTTCTCTCCCTTAGTATTCTGACATCTGAATTCTAAAATTTCCGAAAATAAGCTCATTAACTTTATTCCAAAATTACTCATCCTTTGGCACTTCCTGTCTCCATCAGACAACCAGAGAACTCTGTGGGAACCCTCTCAGTATCAGAAGAAATTGAAGAAGCCTCCAGGACATTAAGTGGAACCCCCCTGTGGTAAACTTATGGGAGGATAAGAGTTACATTGGTTGGGCAGGCATGGATGAGTTGTGGCCTGTATCATTGGAGAGAACTTCCAAATTTATGAGAACATCGGTTATAAAAAAGAGTATCTCTCAGGGATTTAAACCTAGATCTTTCTGATTCCAAGATCTGTACTCCATTCAATAATAAAAATGATAATTGCTAACATTTATATAGCATCTATTATGTGCCAACTGCTTTCCTAAGGGCTGAAAAAATACTATCTCATCTGATCCCCACAACAGTCCTAGGAAGTAGGTGCTATTATTGCCTGCATTTTACAGATGAGGAAACTGAAGCAAACAAAAGTTAAGTGACTTACCCAGGGTCACAGAGCCAATTAGTGTCAGAAGAACTTGGGTATTTCTGATTCCAGGCTTGGAGCTCTGTTCATTCTAGCACCACCTAGCTGCCCCACCATGCTGACTCTATTGTCTAATAGGAATTGACCTGAAATAAGACCAGGTTGCCCTATGCAAGTCATTTATCCCTGTTTGCCTCAGTTTCCTCATCTGTAAAATGAGCTGGAAAAGGAAAGGCAAACCATTCCAGTATATCTGCCAGGAAAGCACTGATTGGGGTCATGAAGAATCAGACACAACTGAAACAAGTGAACAACAATCTGTGGAATGTATAAGGATATGAGTAAGATTTAATTTTTATTTTTCTCTTCCTTCCTCATTATCCACTTAGAGTTACTCTATAGTAGAAATGTTTAGAGGATCAATGGACTTGGAATCATCAAGCCCTAGGTTCAAATTATGCTTTTAATAATAGCTGAGTGACCCTGGGCAAGCCACCTAACATCTCTTGAACTCAATTTCAATTTCTCCTCTGTAAAATTAGGGAGTTAGACTAAATCATTCAAATCTATGATCCTATGTCTTTTGTCAAATTCTGATGGCCATAAACCATAGTTCACTTAATACTCCAATGTCCAGCACACATTAAAAATTTAACAATTTTTAACTGAATTAAATTAAACTAGTTTTGTGTTGCCTTGGCTTTTTTTTTTAAATCAAACTCCCACTAATATACTCACATCAGGAAAATTATAATCTAGTTAAAACAAACTGACTCCTCTTCTCTGACTTCTACTGAAAATAAGCAGCAAAGCAGCCAACAATTGAAGCAGACATAGAGAATAAACCCCCCATTCATGCCAGGAGGTAGTTCCGAACTACAATGTTGACACAGGGGCAGGTTGCCAGCCCTGTGTTAGGAAGCTGATGAGCAGCCGCCCAACATGAGCAGCGGTCTCAACCCTTCTGCCCCCTTCCTTCGGCGAGCTCTACATGCCTATCAGCCGCAATTATTTCACTTTTTAAAAGAGACTCCTTGAGGTCGCCTTGGCAAATGGAGATTTTTGTCTTGTTACTAGGCTTGCAAGACAAGAGTGAAATAAAATCTAAAAAGAAGCAACTTAATTTCCCATTTGTTACTAGATGCCAGATGCTGCATCGCAACCAAGTGGAAGAAATCTGAGGCGCCCACCTTGACTAATTGCTACAACTGGGTAAGGGATGTACTAACGTGGAAAAGATTAGCCATGTAAGGAGCCTTGAATCAAAGGGCCTTTTGAGCATTTGGCTGCCATCCCTGCCTTTCTCTGAATAAAAAGACACACCATAAAATACAGTGGTCTGGTTTTCATATCTTCTAAGTTTATATATTAACCCAGCTCTTTTCATGATACTCAGTCCTTATATACAAACCACAACTGTTTTACACAGAAGAACAGATAGTCATGTATAGTATTTAATGCTATATGGGGGGGAAAGGCCTGGGGAAATGAAGCTTAACCCATTCTTTACGGAATTCTGGCAATTAATTCTTTGCAAAAGCATGAATAAATACTCAGTCATATCTTTCAATACTGTTTCTAGGGAAAAACATTGGAGCAGTTGCTTTCTCCTTCCTTTCCTTCTCTTCCTTAAATTCTAGTCTTTTAACTAGTAAAGGTCCTCTACTAATAAATAGCATTATCCTTTCTGAGTATATGTTGTATAAGATGGTCTGGGGGGTAAACAACCAGTCTGCCAGGGGAAAAAAGGGTAAGTGTAGGACAGGAGACATTTTTTTCAGTTTAATCTACATTATTAAAGTTTTCTCCATGACTTTCTTTGTAATATTTGCCAGTTTCCAAGGTATTGGAAATACTCAGGAAACACTTAGTAACCAAGTCCAAGCCAGCTACATCATAGCCCTGTGTATATACATCAGGAAAGTGAATAATTTTTTGGAAATGTAGATTGAGAGTCATTGATCTTATAATGGAAATGGAATGGAAGGGGGACTGAACATTCTAATCCCTACTCTGTACTATATGACTGAGCAAACTCTTCACTCTGGAATTATTTCTTCTTCTGTAAAATGAAAGCAATAATAACTGACCCCTCTCTATTTCACAGTGACATTGAGACAACAAATTAAACAAAAGTTATTATTCTCTCCTTTGCCCTGGACAATCAATGTTTTATAGAATCACAGAATTTCAGAGTTGAAAGGGACCTAAGAAACCATTTGGTCCAACCTATACCTAGAAGAATTCCTCTCTACATTATGCCCATCATTTAGACTAGTGTATATCATATCTTTCTTTGTCAATATTCCCAGTCTTTCCTACCTGCCCCCATACCTACACTGAATTCTAAGCTTTCTGATGGCAGAGCCCATATTCTCTTATATGTGGCATAGTGGAAAGAGGCTCGGACTATTACAGAGGAGACCGGGGTTCTATACCTGAGATATTTTTCTGATACCACTACTGGTGGTGAGTATCCTATAAATATGGGAATAAGGCAACATCTTTTAACCCCTATCCCTCAAAACTAAATATGGGCAGAAGTGGAAGGAGAAGGGCATAAAGGCATATAACAAAATATAGAACCACTCCTGGACCCAAGAAGCTGAAGCATTCACCCTCTTCCTCTTCATGAAAGGGCCCATCTCAATTCTGTATCCATGCATAAATAAGCAGAGCCAATTCAGTGATGGGAAACAAGAAGAATCAGACTCTTTTCCCTCACTCTCTCTCTCTCTCTGTTTACACTTCTACTCCAATGCCCTGAGAGGAAAAAAATCTTTGTAATTTAGGTTTGACTCCTTTGCACAAACAGAGGGGAAAAGGTGGAGAGTAAAAAGATATTCAATGTACAATGTGAAACAGGTATTGATCAGCTCTTTATTTCCTTTCCACAAACGAAGTACTTAACACGAGATTCACAAGCATGAGATTTAACAAGAAGCAGTAACTTGTGACTATTTTTATACTATCTTAGAATGTAACATTTATATAAAAAACCTAGAATATTTTATAATATTACTGAATCACCATTTTGCCTACACCTCTATTCTGTACTATACAAACAAATTCCCCCATTTCCCTGTCATATGGCATGCTAGTTCACGGATAGGTTTCCTCTTACTGCCAATGGTCATCCTTTCTGATAAATAAACTCCTCCCACGGCTAAGGCAACATCAACTGAGGTACCAAGGATCACTGGGTACAACACATAAGGTTGTCTTCATGGTCTATCTCAGGAACATCTGGTCACCTATGCTCATAAAAGAAATCTAAAACTAAAGAAGATATAGTCTTGAGTTTGCCAAAGCCAACATAAGTGCTTTAGCTGTCAAGTAGTCAAAGAAGTCAATGAAAATGAACTCAATGAAAAAACAACAGATCATGGAGCAGACTCAAGAATCCTAGTATTCACATTGGACTCCCACACCTGCATAAGCACTACTGGAAAAAGTGGGGAATACATAAGGCATAGACCCTTAAGCTTACAGGCTAGCAAAATATAGAGAAGAAACAATCTTTTTGTCTCTATATCTCCATTATTGGTATAATATAAAGTATAATAGGTGTTTAGTAAATATTTGTTGAATGAAAAATTGTTATGTATATTTGACAGCAGGAACAAGCAATTTTCCAAAAGTAGCTCCAAGTTAGCTGCCCCTTTTCTTCTAGAATACTCCAGTAGAGGAAGAAAAGAAGGGATGAGATGGTAACTAATCAACATGATTCTATTAACTCCCTACTATGTACAAAAAGCACCTGACTAGGCTCTAGAGATACAAATGCAAAGAATGAAGTAATCTCTACTCTCAAGGAACTTGCATCTAATGAACAGTCAAGTGCAAATATGTGTGTATTTTATATATAACATGTGTTATATTACATTTACATTCATAGTCTTATAAGGTATATTTACATCCAAACATGGAATATTTATACTATATAATATGTTATCTATTATATCATACATAATATATACTATAAATACAGATATAATACACATATGCATACATATATAAACAATTATATAGAGAATAAATATAAAGAGAAGAAAATAAAAGGTAGTTTGAGAGAGAGAACATTACAGGGATGAGTACAGGTTCCCTGTAAAATGTGATGCTTAAGATTTGTCTTGAAGAAATAGAGGGATTTCATGAGGTGAGCATGATAAAGGGATGCATTCCAAGCCTAATAAATACATCTATTCTTATATGCAACAATGGAGAGAGCCTAAATTCAAGGTTGAAGAACTCTAGGAAGCAATGAGGTGATCTAAGCCCCCATACTTTCGCAAATAGATGTAAATCAGGAATGTGGGGGAATTAAGCATGATGATTGAAGGTCCTCATGCACCTGAAAAGTAGCCCACTCATTGGCATCTATGTCATATTCAGTTGGTTTTTTGTCTTGTACCAATAACTTCACTGCCAATTTCAGGATGCTTCTATCAAAACAGGTCAAATAAAATAACCACTGAGATTGCTGACATTTTTTTCTTGATACTTTCAGTATTAGTTAGATACTTATGTTCTTGGAAAAGCTAGTCAGGAAGCTCTCTCAGAGACAGAAGATGGTCTATACAAGATGACTTCTCAAAAGTCCTTTCCCAACTCTAAAAAGTCCTGTGGGGACTGGCATTTAGCTCAGGAAAAGACAGGAGTTAATGAATCAAGCCCCATTTCCAGAGTGATGCAGGTACAGAAGCAAAGAAGACAATGAAACTAAAGTATTCCCAAAAAATCCTCATGGGGAAAAGAATGTTGCTTCCTTACATTAGGGTAAGGAGGTAAGTATCCTCACCCTTAATTTAGATAGAAACCAAAGAATGTGAAAATCCCTGTGCAGTCCCCGGAAATGTTAGGATGCTTAATATCCCTATACATTGCCTAGGGTACATACACAGTTTATTTTTGGATACAAAAGCACACATCCATAGAGCACTCAGTGTACTCTAAACATTCTCAATACGGTAAGATTATTTTCAGAATTGTGACCCCAGTTGCTTGTAAATATCACAGAGATCAGAAAAGCACTGGACTACTGACATGCAAATGTCAGCCCGGAGGTTGTGTCTACACAACCTCCGGGCACAATGGGAAGCAGAAATTTGCCTGTGAAATAATCCTCTGGAAGTCTTTAAATGTATGGTAATTGTCTAGGAAGGAGTAGTTTAGGCTCAATGTGTGTGTTGGGGTGGGGGGTAGGGCAGGCAGGGAAATGGATGTTTGGGATTTTTTTTCTGTTATTTGAAAATACCTTCCAAGTACAGGAAAGAATATATTCAAAGAAATGTGATTAAACAGAAAGACTAGATTGACTTGCCCAGGGTCATATATTTAGTAAGTATCCAAAAAAAGAACTATTAACTAGATGGTTCAATTTGTCTACTAAGCCACACCACCATGTTGACTATTTCCAATTATCAAAATAACTGGAAAATATCTTAGTCTTAACCTCACTTTGAAAAATGTGGATATTACCATAGCATTAGACCCTATGTCTCTTTTCAAAAGCCCATTCTACAAGCTGAGGTCAAATATGACAAACAGCATCAGTTATTTTTGCAATCATTAACAAATAATCAGTCTAATGAAACTAGACTAAGGGATATCTTTTCTTGGCTGCTTTTTGCCCTACCTAAGACCTCTCATTCTGCACAGGGAAAATCTAAAGTAAATTTGTTCAAAAAGGCTTTAGATAACTGTGATGGGTTGTTTTTTCACTATCACCATCTAAAGAGGGGCAAAACATTTTCCTTTTTCTATAGATATGTAGTAGTTTTTAATCATGTTAAAGAAATGCTAAATATGCCTTTGAGGGCATTTTATTAAAAGCAGAAAAAGGGGGGAAAGTGTCAGTGAGGTCTATTGTAAAAATTTACTTTCTCTCAATAGTGAAATATTGAAATCCTACTTCACATCAGAAAGACACCTCTTCCCTCCTCCTATTCATGGGGAGCCAGATTCACATTCTCAGAAATCCCTCACCAGGATAGAAAGTAGCCTGGATAGAGGGTTTCAGTCAGGTGTGACCAAAGTGTCAAAAGACAGATAGAAACCAGCAGGAATTCTAAGCCAGAAAGAGGAGAGACACTGGATAAGAGGTAAGGTGAACGGACAGACTTGGGTTATTACCAACCTGTTCTTAGATCTGGCCATTGTTTGTTCCAAATAGCTATTAGACATTTGAGAAGTTAACAAAAATGACTTGCCCTGCACAAAAGCACACAAATATCATATCTGAGTGCCAGCTACTTAACTGACAAAGAAAAGGTTGGATCCCACTAGGGTTGAATGAACAAAAGAGGAACACTCATTTCGACAGTTCAGCAATTGCTGGACAGCGACTCTGTTCAGGACCCTTTGATTAAAAAGCTAAAGAACTCTAGTCAGCTTCACACTGGGGACCTCACCACAACTCTTGGACCCATCAGCTGACAGGAAAAAAGGCAGATGTGATCAAAGCATTTTGCTCCCAGGATTTCTAAGATGATATAGACACACAGTAATAGAGAGTGACACTCTTCATGTTGTGTCAATTTTCAAATTCCAGATAGGTCTAGATATAGATGTCATCTCCTAGGACAACCAGGCTACATTGCCCATGGACATCATCACAGCCAGCACCTGTCTACTCAGCAGGTTGTGCGCCTTGCAGTGAAGGAATAAACAGGATCTGCTTCCCCAACTCATCTTCCCCAGGCAGTGGCCGCCAAAAAGGGTGCGCCTCCTCTCAGTCTGTGTCAGCACATGGAGTTCAGTCAGGGGAGGCAACTTATAATTATGTGATGCAGATGGTCACTTCATTAGCATATATGCAGAGCAACCAGTTATAGGGTATTGAATTGCCTACCAATTTCTCTTCCTGAAACAAGCCTTCTGGCCATCAGGCAATACATTTAAAGCAAAGAATGGCTCTTTTATAGCATTCTAGACTTCCTATTTTATGTGAAAGGCAGACAGTAATTTGGGACAGACCATCCTAAATGGCCAAGAAGGAGTCTCTAGGTCTCTATAATAGAAAAATCAGATGCAGCATTTTGTTGTTCCTAAATGAGGTCACCAGGGAGCACGGAACTTGTTCACTGAAGTTGGAAGGTTTTCCAAGTCTCTTGATTGGCACGAGCCACGTGACTCTTCAGTGTGCCCTTACCTTAAGAAAAGAATCTTCAAAATAATAATGACATAAAACCAAAATGTTTTATGTAGGAATAGCTCCAATCCATCTACTCATATATTACTTCTCACCTAAATTAAGCTAAATAAGAGAGCTATATAGCAGTTAAAAATTCGTTTTACAAAATTTTAGGCTATGAAAAAATTGGGCCATTATTTCTTCTACTCATGAAGTGCAAGGCTCTGGAAGGTGGGGACTTTTTTTTAATCTTTATGTCTCTGATACCTAACAGCACTAAATGTTCACTAACTTTAAATGATCCTAATTCAATAGGCTTATCATAAAAAGGAGGAAACTAATTCAGTTAAGTGGTGATTTGCCCCAATATTGCATACATTTCTTTACTTTCTGAAAATAAGATGGGGGAATCACAATTGAAGGTTTGAAGTGTCTAAATTATACCAAATTTACCATTAGAGACTCCAATTCTGTTGCTACAGGGCCTGGCTTTAGCTATGGAAGGGTTATGCTCTAAGCAGTTTGAAGCCAAGTGAGAAAGTTGTGTCTGCTGCCCAAGGGCCAGCTTGCCTAAATATTGTGGGGATCATCACCAGGAGAGGACCACTAGCAGATGTAAGGGCAACCCATTAAACTCTTCTTATCATCAGGCAACAGAAGCAAGACTATGAGCATACAAAGCAGGCAAACACCTGGGGTAAATATGCAGGGGGGTATGCTGAGGGATATATTTTAATATTATTCTTCATATGTGGACTTATTTGAATGTCAAAAAATTCTGTTTTATATAACAAGAAAATGGCTGATTCATGATAAGGCAAGTTGCATTGTGACAATGGCAGTTCAAAACTCTGGTGGTCAGTAATGCAAAAAAAGTCACACTATCCAAGTGCAAAAGGTGGTGATTTTCAGATTTTTCTTAGGGTGTGCAAATGTAAGACTCTGGCTTAAGCAGGTAGTGACTAAAAAGATAGAAGGATCAACCTCCCCAGCTGCTAAAAAGAAAAGATATGCTCAAAGACCAACCAATGGAATACAAATGAAAGCAGAAAGCTTAGAAATCATTCAGTCTAACTGCCTCATTTTACATATTGTGAGAGAGAGAAAATCCAGATACTTTTGGAAGGAAAGCCTGGTGGAGCTGCAAGGATTCCATCAGTAGTGGGGGGTTAGGCATAGAGAAAAGATTCAGAATTCTGAAAGGAAAAAAACCCTGAGAGAGTCAGTTGGCTCTGCTCTCTTGACTGAGGCCTGCTAAGGAGAAGGCCCATTCTTTGATTGGATCCTGATCCCAGAAATCTTTCTCTCCCTGAAACCTGATCCCAATCCTCCCAGATCAACAAGTGGGCAAAGACCTGAAGAAAGAAGTAGTCCACAAGAAGACCTGTCACAATCTCCCTTTACCCTGAATTTTCTGGATTTTCTCTCTCACACAATATAAAGAAACTGACACCAAGAGAAATTAAAATATTAGTCCCAGATTACTTTGCTAGTTGGTGGCAGAGTTGGGTCTAGAAGCCATATCTTCTCACTTCTTTGTCCATCTCTTTTCTGAGATGTTCAGGGAGAGGTTCCTGGGACACCAAAAAAAGAAATACTCTTCAGCAAGCTACAATAATTATGAGACAGCAGGAAAGGTTGAAAGATCAGAAGTTGCTTTGTTTACAGTCATTCTACCAAGAGATTGATGGAACTATTTCATTTGGTAAAGCATATATTCTTTATCAAGTATCAATCAAAGCAAAATGACCCTCATTTTGCCAGTAGGCATTCCTAGGCCATCAGAGTTGAAAGGGAGTTTTTGATAAGCTAAAAAATATCAGAAGAGAATAACTGGAATGGAGAAGAACCTTAAGTAGATATCATATGAGAATTAGTTGAAGGAACTGGGACTATTTAATCAGGCAAAGAGAAATCTTGGGGAGTCAGTCTGGCAGAAAAGAGTCAACCCAGTTGAACTCTTTCATATTCCCCTCCAAAAAACTTTAAAATAATGCTTTAAGACTTATGATAGGGTATGCTATCCACCTCCAGAGAAAGTTGGAGTCATATAAAGGTCAAAGCATACCACCTTTCACATCAATTTATTTACAGCTTATTGGGGATGGTATTCTGTATGAATGTGTTCTTACAGCAATGACCAATATGGAAGTGTGTTTTGCAGGATAATACCCATATGGTCCAAATCAAATTGCTTATCTTCTCCAAGTAGGGGGGAAGGAAGGGAGGGAGGGAGATGGTTTGGTTCTAATAGTTTTGGAAACATGTTGAAGATTATTATTATATGTGATTGGGAAAATAGAAAAACTTTGAATAAAAAATTTATAATGTCTTAAAGTTTTGTCCTAGTAGAGCCAACAAAAGGTTAAATAAAAAATTCAGGAAAACAACAGTGGACATAGTAGCAAGAGCAGTTCAGGGAGCTTTCAGCCCAGCGATGGTAAGAAAGGCAGACAACTGGTCAGAAAGATATTACAGGGGACCTTTTGCTGGCCCTGGGTATAGCTGACAATGATAGTGTTATAAATAAAAATTAATTTGAAGGCTTATTACTATATTTTAAAATATTTGTTAGTTAAGAGAGAGAAAGAGATGTTGGTTGAGAAAGAGTGGTTGGTTGAGAGAGAGAGAGAGAGAGAAGGAGAGAGAGAGAGAAGCCTTTCCAACTTTAGGTGAAAATGCAATCCTCCATTGTAGCAGGTCTCCAAGTCTCCACCTGTCAGAGATGGCCAGATAAGATAAGCAAGCAGCCAGAGACTATTAGGTCAAAAGTCTGGTCCAGAGAAAAGAATCCTGCTCACTTTTCAAAAAGTTCCTAACTCCTCCCTCCGTGGCAGCATTGACACTGGACTGCCAGAGTCCCCCAGTGTCAAACCACAAGACATGACACATAACTCTGTGACTGCTATATCCCATCAGTGGAGTGTGGGGGATCAAAGCTGAAATAGAGGTCCCCTAGATATTTTCCTCACACAATAGGTAACTATTTTGCCTAGATACCATTCTGGGTCACTGTTCTAAAGAAGAGAGGAGCACTAAAGGGCTAACTTACATTATTCTAATTGTAGCTTCACAGTATTTAAATTGTGTCTTTTCTAGTTGCTTGTAGTATATTCTTGAAGAAAAGACCAGAACTGAATGAAAAACTTGATCTACAAAGAATGAGAAAAAAGCATAAGATAAACATGAAAGACCAATTATAAAGGATTTATTAAGGTCAAACTGCTTGCTTCTCATATGAAGAAATGGTTAATTATGTAGTTTAAATGAGTATATATTGATAGAAGCTTTGAGGTCAAGTTGAATATAATAGAATGAGTCAAAAAATAAAATAAAATTTGATGGGAAGGTATAAATAATTATCTCATATAAAATAGACATAAGTATAAACTGTATTATATTATAAAATGGACATTAGGAATAATTATCTCATATAATGAAGTATGAATAAAAGAAATATTACAGTACAGGGAAGAAAGAGATGGAGGGCTGGCAATGCTAGCACCTTATTCTCATGAGTACTGAGTAAAAGAAGAAATAATAATAATATCTATATAGAAGGGTAAATTTTTTCTTAACTTAAAAGGAGAACTTAAAAGGGTAAGAGAGAAAGATTTTTAAAAGCTTTTTTAGAAGGATATATAGATTAAGAAAAGAGGGAGCAAGGAGATAAGAGAAGGAAGGTGATATTAGAGGAAGACTGGGGGATAAGAAAAAGGACAAGAGAGGACATTCATACTAAGAAATATTTAAAAATGTAGCCAAGATTTAGAAGGAAAGCAGAAAACTGGAGGAAAGGAGGGAGGGAGGGGGTGTGTCATAGATAGTTCCTCAGATACTAAAATATATAGAGAACTTCATCAAATTTATAAGAATATAAGCCATTCCCCAATTGATAAATGGTCAAAGAGATGAACTGACAGTTTTTAGGTGAAGACATCAAGGCTATATATAACTATATAAAAAAAAAATACTCTAGGTCATTATTGATTAGATAAATGCACATCAAAATAACTCTTGAGATATCACCTCACATCTATCTGACAGATTGGTTAAAATGGTAAAAGGGCAAAATGGAAGATGTTAGAAGAGGCAAATGGGGATAACACTGTTGTGAAAGTGTGAATTGGTCATTTTGGAGAGCAATCTAGAATTATGCCCTCAGAGTAATAAAATATATTTTGACTCAGCAATATCACTATAAGGTTCATTTCCAAAAGTGATCAGGGAAAAATGAAAAGAACCTATTTTTCTAAAATATTTATAACAGCTCTCTTTGTGATGGCAAAGAACTAGAAATTGAGGGGGTGCCCATCAATGGGGAAATGACTCAACAAGTTGTGGTGTATGATTGTGATAAAACATTATATTATTATTTATAATAATTTATAACATATAGTATAATAAATTAGCATAATTACATTATAAGAAATGGTGAGCAGGGTAATTCTTATAATTTATTTAGAACATTTTTCCATAGATACATGATTTGTGATTTCCTCTCCCTTTTTCTTTCCCCCTCCCTGAGCTGACAAGCATTTCTACTGGATTATACATGTATTGTTGTTCAAAACCTATTTACATATTATTCATATTTGCAATAGAGTAATATTTTAAAGCCAAAATCCCAATTATATCCCCATCAAACCATGTGATGTGTTTTTCCTCTGCATTTCTACTCCCACAGTTCTTTCTCTGGATGTGGATAACATTCTTTCTCATAAATTCCTCTGGATTGTCCTGGATCATTGCATTGCTACTAATAGAAAAGTCTATTACATTCAACTGTCACAATGTATCAGTCTCTGTGTGCAATGTTCTCCTGGTTCTGCTCCTTTCACTCTGCATCAAATCTTGGAGGTCTTTGCAGTTCACATGGAATTCCTCCAGTCCATTATTCCTCTCAGCAAAATAGTATTACATCACCATCTGATACCACAATTTGTTCAGCCACTCCCCAATCTATGGACATCCCCTCATTTTCTAATTTTTTGCCACCACAAAGAGCACAGCTATGAATATTTTTGTACAAGTATTTTCCTTATTATCTCTTTGGGGTACAGGTAATTTTTTAAAGCATGGAAAGACATGAAATTATGAAGAGTGAAATGAGCAGAACCAAAAGAACATTATATCTAGGAACAGAAATATTATTTGAAGATGTCTTATCTATGTCCACCTCTAGAGAAAGAACTGATAAATACAAATAAGCAAGACATAGTTTTATATAGATAGATATTTATTTATCAAATGATTCCTTCTCTAATGGGGGGAGGAGAGAGAGGGAGATAGTAACCTGGGTATTTTAATGTAACAAACAAGCAAATAAATAAATAGAATTTTTATTGCTTACCTTCTCAATGAAAGTCAGGGAAAGAGCAGGAGAATTTGGAAATAAAAAAAATGTTTAAATAAATGTAAAAAAATTATTTTTCCATGAAATTGGAATTTTTTTTATTTAAAAGAAAATGACACAAACAGAACCAACGCAATCAAAATTAGAAGGGAAGTAACAAATTGGGGGGAAATCTTCATAACAAAAAACCTCTGATACGGGTCTAATTACTCAAGTTTATAAAGAGCTAGATCAATTGTACAAAAAAACCAAGCCATTCTCCAATTGATAAATGGGCAAGGGACATGAATAGGCAATTTTCAGATAAAGAAATCAAAACTATTAATAAGCACATGAAAAAGTGTTCTAAATCTCTTATAATCAGAGAGACCCAAATCAAAACAACTCTGAGGTACTACCTCACACCTAGCATATTGGCCAACATGACAGCAAAGGAAAGTAATGAATGTTGGAGGGGATGTGGCAAAGTGGGGACATGAATGCATTGCTGGTGGAGTTGTGAATTGATCCAACCATTTTGAAGGGCAAATTGGGACTATGCCCAAAGGATGCTAAAAGACTGTCTGCCCTTTGATCCAGCCATAACACTGCTGGGTTTGTGCCCCAAAGAGATAATAAGGAAAAAGTCTTGTACAACAATATTCATAGCTATACTCTTTGTGATGGAAAAAAATTGGAAAATGAGGGGATGCCCTTCAATTGGAGAATGGTTGAACAAATTGTGGTATATGTTGGTGATGGAATACTATTGTGCTCAAAGGAATAATAAAGTGGAGGAATTCCATGTCAACTGGAAGGACCTCCAGTAATTGATGCAGAGTGAGAGGAGCAGAACCAGGAGAACATTATACAGAGACTGATACACTATGGTACAATTGAATGTAATGGATTTTGCTATTAGTAGCAATCCAATGATCCAGAACAATTCAGAGGGATTTATGAGAAAGAACACTATTTACATTCAGAGGAAAAACTGTGGGAATAGAAACACAGAAGAAAAAACAACTGCTTGATCATATGGGTTGATGGGGATATGGTTGGGGATGTAGATTCTAAATGATCACTCTAGTGCAAACATCAATAATATGGAAACAGGTCTTGATCAATGACACATGTAAAACCCAGTGGAATTGCATGTCAGCTATAGGGGGTGGGAGGGGAGGGAAAGAACATGATACTTGTAACCATGAAAAAATATTCTAAATTAATTAAATAAATTTTTTTAAAATAAATAAAAGGAAATGACAAGGGGATAGTTTCAGAAAAACATGGCAAGACCTATCTGAACTGATGCAAAGTGAAATGAAAAGAACTGGTAGATCATTGTGCACTGAAACAACAATGTTGTAATGATGCTTAACTGTGAAAGACTTGGCTACTCTAATCAAGACAGTTATCCAAGATAATTTCAAAGGAATCATGGTGAAAAAAAAAATGCTATCTACCTCCAGAGAGGGAGCTGGTGAAATCTGAGTACAGACTGAAGTATAATTTTCTCACTTTCTGGCTTTTTAAAAAATATGCATGATTTCATATGTATATTGCCTTCTCTGTGAAGGAGGGAGGGGTGGGAGAAAGAAAACGAATTTGGAACTTGAAATTAAAAAAGAAAAGACTGTGTAAAATGAATAAATATTTTTTTAAAGGAGAAAGATGAGAGATGGGAAGGAAGTATTGATTAAGAGAGTGATAGCTGACCAAATCTTGGACGAGTTGCCACCAAGAAGAGTGATTAGACTTGAATTGTTTGGTACCAGGAGGCAGAAGCAAAATTAATGAGTGATAGTTGCAAAGATGCAAATTTAGGCAACATGGGGGGAAAACATGCTTATAATTCAAGCTATGCAACAATGGAAGGGGCGGCTTTAAGAGACAGTTAGATAGCTCTCCCTACCTCACCTGACCCCCATGAGAAGTCTTTAAGCAAAGGTCAAATGACCACTTGCAGAATATTTTGCAGATGGAAGTATTTTTAGGGTGTAGATTAGAATAGATAGTGACTGAGATCCCATCCAGCTCTGAAATTCTGTGAGACCTAAAGCCTATTCAGTGAGCTCTGAATTCTTATTCCAATAGTTTAGTAAATATACAACCCTATAATTATATCCAACCCATTCCTTAACAATGAAGGAAGAGATCATTCTATCTTTCAATTCTTTCACCTGTAAAATGGGATTAATGAAACTGAAGTGAAATGCACTTTCCTCTTCCAAGTATAGAGGTGAGGACTTACGGATATGAAATATTGTCTACCTTACTAAACAAAGGTGCTATGTAGGCTGGCATCTTTTATGTTTGTTTTTGTTACCAGGAGAGAGTTATATTGGGAAGTGACAAGAATGGAAAAATAACTGAGATACAAAAAGGTAAAAACAAAACTTCTAAGGGGGGTTTAGTACTCATATGAAATATTGTATAACCAACTGGCTGTGTGAACCCCTACTGAAATATACAACTGTAAGAACCTAATTCAAAACAGGGCCAGGGTTTTCAGTACCCCACCCAAATGCTAGCCCAGTTTTTTTAAAGCTTATGATTAGGTTTGTGGTAAAATCTTCACCTCCTTAGGTAAAAGAAAGGGAAGACAATCATTCGGTGAATTTGATCAACAAAAGCAGCTAATCTGGAGAACACTGGACCAAAAAAATCTATCCAGTTATCCAAATGGCTTCTTTGACCCTCTATTTTAACCTGTGTAGACATATAGCCTGAGGCAGCATGATGTAAAGAACCTTGGATATAAAGTCAGAACATCTGGGTTTTGTCCTGGTTCTATAACTGAATGTCTGTGACCTTTGGTGGGTCATTTAATTTCCTGGGGCTCAGTTTTCCCATCTGTAAGAGGTGAGGATTGAATTAGATGATCTCTAGAGTCCCTTCTAACAAGATACAAGATCCTCTGATTATAATGGTTGTTTCCCATTACTTTTTCTTTTACATTCTATACATTTTTGACTAATTAAAACAAAGTCTGTCATTCTTAGAAAATGCCAACAATTTGCTTCAAGATGTCTTAAGCTTAGAGTGTTAATTTTCTCCCTAAAAAGTGATGAATAACATGTGTTGTTTTCAACATTTAATGGTTAATATAAAACTCTTTTCTCCATGCAGTCTCCATGCATCTTTTCACTAGTCAAGTCAACATCAGTGTCTTTTTAAAACCACAGTAAATCTCTTTGATTGGGACTTGAGGCTGGAATCATTCAATTTGTGTTCAACTAAATTGTCTTATCTCTTTGAGTGCTAGGCAGCCCCTGGCATGTCCAGAACTCTATACCAACATGGCCTAGGATGCCCATATTTGAAAGCAACGAACAAGGACAATGGGGGAGGGGAGATGTACTTTCCCTAAATCTCCCTTTCCCCTGCCCCCAACTGTAGTGCTCCCAATGATGACAGAATGGTTTTGCTTGCCTTTTGCTCCTGAAAAATAATAAGATTGTTCTTTTTATATAGTGACAGTCGGCAGCCAGAGCATCGACCCATTAATTTCAAAGGCACAAAAATGGCTAAACATATGTTGCACATGAGTGATCTTAGACAGAAGCTTCCATGTGCCAGAAAAAAGGAAGGGTAGAAAATAATATAAATTGTGCATAATGTTTGCTTCTATTTTCTAGTTTTTATGTAGCATGAAGTATTCTTTAAAGTGCTGAAAATTCTTGATGCTATTTCCTATAAATAATCTTATATTGTGTCCTGGCTTCAATATTTCAAGGACCTGTTACTTCATAAGTAAGGGAACTCCCTCCACTGATAAAAATTATAATCCCTCAGTAAATTACTATATGGTTTTTTGAGAGTTGCTATGGCTCCGAAATTCACCAACATTGCAGCCAACATGGTGAGGGGGAATCTCTCCTTAGCTGGATTAGTCCTCACACTGTAACAGAAGTCATCAGTCACTGGGTTAATACTTGACGTTTTCTAGCATGGTAGGATCTCCCCTCTGTTCATGTCCATTTTGACAAGCCATTCTCAGGAATGGATGAATAAGTTATGGCATATCAGTGTAATGAAATGCTGATCCACTGTGTTCAGTGTAATGATCAACCAGAATTTCAGAGTACTAATGAGGAAATATGCTGCCTACTTTTTGATAGAGAAGTGAAGGGGTCAGTACAGAATGAAAGAAATTTTTTTTCTGATATGGCCAATGTACAAATTTGTTTTGATTGACTATATATTTTGCTTCTTGTTTTGTTTTTCTTGCACTTACCTCTTTGGGGTGGAAGAAGGAGAAGAGTGTTTAGGTGGCAAGGTGAGATGAATCTTAGCTGATTAAAAAGGGAAAAAAGTTGTTGGGGGAGGAAGAAAAGCAAGAATGATCACTTTCACACCTCCATAGGGTACTGAGTAGCAAGTAAATTCAGTTCAATTTAGTAAGTACCTACTATTTGCAAAATACTTTACTAAATGGTGGGGATACAAAAGGAAAAAATGAAAAAAAAAGTCACTTTCAGTCCAGTGAAAATTGCCTCCTTGATGTTTGTCAAACAATACTCTCCATCTTTTGACTCCAAGAATTTTCCCTAACTTCCTCCATGCTTGGAATGCTCTTCCTCCTCATCTCTGCCTCCTCCCTTCTCTGGATTCTTTCAAATTTCATCTAAAGTCCCAGTTTCTATAAGAAGCCTTCCTCAGGTTTCTTTAATCATAGTGCCTTCCCTTTGAGAAATTCCCTCAATTTATCCTGTCTGTATCTTGCTTCTACACAGTTGTTAATTTGTTGTCTCCCTCATTAGACTGTGAGATCCTTGAGGGCAGGGGCCCTTTTTTTTTTCCTTTCTCGGTATCCCCAGTGCTTACCACAGTTCCTGACTCATAGTGAGTACTTTAAAAATGCTAGATGACTGTCTCATATTCCCCAAAGTGACTCTTCCAAACTTTCTCTCATCAAGTCCCCAACTTCACTCTCATCCTCTCATCTGTCCAAGATGACCTCTCTTTCTAAAGTAAAAGACTGAGATCCTCTATTATGAGCACCCTAATCTTTCTTACCTCACATCTAAGAAAGAGATGACCCTTCTCATTGTCAAGGTTAACCCTTCCACTCATACCCTTGATCCTATCCCCTCCCACCTCCTTCAGAAATTTGATCTCTTGAATACCACCACCCTCTGTCTCTGGCACTCTATTTCTTCCTGTCTGTCTGTCTGTCCATTTCTCTCTCTCTCTCTCTCTCTTGCTCTTCATATATGCTATCTCCTTTCCCATTTCCTTCAAGCATGTTCAGGTCTTTGATATTATCAAAAAGTCTTGTCCTTAACGCTAACATTTCTTAAAATCTCATCCTCTCTCTTTTCTTATTCATTGTTAAGTTCCTTTTTTTAAAAAGGCAGTCTTTTATTCTCTTCCCCCACCACCCAAACAAAAACAATTGTGGGACATAAAGTGGTACAATGGAAACAGCATTCATTCCTGAAACTTTTGCAATTTAGCTTCTGATCTCTCTATCCTTCTGAAATTTATCACATAAATCATCCATAACCATCAGTTTTTAAATCTGATGATCTTTTCTCAATCATCATTCTCAAACTTTCTGCAACATTTTGACATTGCCAGCCACCTCCTGCTACATTCTCATTCTTTCTTTGGCTTATATAACAATGTTTTCTCTTGACTCTTCTCCAATCTATCCTACTTAGTATCCTTCCTTGGTTCATAATCACTTTTCTGCTCTCTAAGTAGAGGTGTGTCACTTCTAAGACTCTCTACTAGGAATTCTTCCTCTTCTCTTTCTACATTGTCTACTCCAAATGGTGTACTTATCTACTCCCACGATTACATCTATTAACATGACTCCCAAATCTACATTTCCCTCCTTAATCTCTCCCCTCCACAAAGATCTTGTTTCACCAGCTGCCCATTGGCTTTACCTACCTGAACATCTTACCTGCACCCCACACTCAGAATGTCCAAAAACTAAATTCGTTATTTTCCCAAACAAGCTTGTCTCTTTTCCCACTCTGCCTATTTTTGTCAATGGTCCCTCCAGCCTCCCAACCACTAGACCTCAGAGCCATCTTTCACTTTTGAAAATGTCATTTTCCTCAATCTTATTGCATCTATCCCCTTCTCTCCACTCCACAAGTTCTCTCCAACATTCTAGTTCAGGAACTCATCACTTCCTACATGTACTCTTGTACTACACCTACCTCATCATTTGTTTCCCTGCTTTGTATCTACTCTTTCTCAGCCAACCTTCACACAGCTACTAAGGTCATGGATTTAAATGGCATTCACCTTCTCAAAATTCTTCAATGGCTCTCTAATTCCGAAAGAATAAAATCAAAGTCCTTAACCTGATTAAGCCTCTCCACATTGTGGCATCACCCCCTTTCATCTAACTCTTCTGCATGTATGCTAAGCTCTAGCCAAACTGGATAACTAGCTATTACTTGACCTTGACGTGTCATCTTATTCCTCCATATGTTTGTAAAAGCCATTCCCCATGCCTGGAATGCATTTATTCTTTATGTGCACCATTAAGTATCTTCTGCCTTCAAGGATCCATTCAAATAACTCCTTAGCTGATTATCTCAGCTAAGAGAATGGCAGCATTCTCCCCTTCCTCAAATTGTCCTAGAGTATCTTATCTGAATCTATCCTTAACCTCCTATACATCAAACTTTGGGTTTGCTTATCCATGTAACTAGTCATCCCCACCCCCACTATCAGTAGAATACAAATGCATTGTAGGTAGAGTATAAATCACGGGCAGCAAGGTAGTGCAGTGGATAAAGAAGTGGACCTGCAGTCAGGAGTAATCCTCTTCCTCAGTTCAAAAATCTGGTCTCAAGACACTTAAAGGAGTGACCTTGGGTAAGTCACTCCACCCTGTTTGCCTCAGTTTCCTCATCTGTAAAGTGTAAATGGCAAACTACTCTAGTATCTTCACCAAGAAAACCCCAAATGGAATCACAAAAAGTCAGAGAAGACTGAAAGCAATGAAGAATGACTGAGTCCACATAATTCTTTAGATCCTTGCTCTTTAAAGCACTTTCTAGACTACACCAATAGTGTCAAACTCAAATAGAAATTGGAGCCAATAAACTTTACTTAAGGATTCCTTCCTGCATATTGACTTGGAAAATCACAAATTAACATTATCTCTATTCTATGGTACTTTTATTTATTTTGTTTGATCTTTCCCAATTACATTTTAATTTGACTTGGGCTGTACTCCAAAGAACTGCAGGCCTTTTGTTTGCTACTTCTGCTCAAAAGGACTAATGTCTTTCAATATTGAAATTCAAGTGTTTTCTTTCTTTAATCTACTCTTACTTTCATCTCTTTGATTTTTTTTAAACACTTACCACTAGTCTTAGAGTCACTATTAAGTATTGATTCCTAAGCAGAAGAGCTTTATGGGCTACGCATTTGGGGTTGTGACTTGCCAAGGTCACATACTTAGAAAATATCTGAGATCAAATTTGAACCCAGGTCTCCTGTCTTAAGGCCTGGATCCCTATGCATTAAGTCATCTAGCTGTCCTCTCTCTTGATTTTTTTTTTAATTTTAAAACTCTTACCTTCCGTCTTAGAATCAACACTGTGTATTGGTTCCAAGGCAGAAGAGTGGTAGGGGCTAGGCAATGGGGATCAAGTGACTTGCCCAGGGTCACACAGCTGGGAAGTGTCTGAGGCCAGACTTTAACCTAGGACCTCCTATCTCTAGGCCTGGCTCTCCATCCACTGAGCAACCCAGCTGCCCTCTCTTGATTTTTTAAAACCTTTTGCAATCCAACTTTAGCCTACCTTTCTGTGCGTATTGCATATTCCACCCCTTCATACACTATATGTTCCAGACAAACTCCCCCCCTGCTCTTCCCCAATGTGACATCATACCAGCTTCCCTTCAAACCCCCTGCTCTCCTGTCTGACTCTTACAATCCCTAGCTTCCTTCAACCCTCATGTATTGCTTCCTAAATGAGACTTAACCTGATTTCACACAGTTGGGAGTCTCCTCCTCACCCTGAAATTACTTTGCATGTATTTTGTATTTACTTATCTATGTACCTGCTATTTCTTCCTATAGAATATAATCTCCTTGGAGCAGCACCTGTTTCTTTTTTTCCCTTTTGAATGCCCATCTTCTCGCACAGTGCCTACAATTTTGAAGTCACTAAGTGAATGCATATTGAATGAATAAATGAATTTGTATCTGCTGCACTGAGCACAATATCTTGCACATAGTATAGGTACCTAAATATTTGCTGGCCTTCATTTTCACTGAGTTTCACAATGACTTAAAAGATGAGGACATTATTAACTTCCATCAGCTTTGTTTTATAGAAAATTGGGCATTATTCTTGGTGTTATGCAGGTAAGGCTGGTTTTTCCTTACTGGGTAATGAGGCAATAGGGACCAAAGGTCTGGAACAACCTCCAGGAAGTGATGCAGAGCGAGAGGAGCAGAACCAGGAGAACATTGTACACAGAGACTAACACACTGTGGTATAATCGAATGTAATGGGCTTCTCCATTAGTGGCAATGCATCCTGAACAACCTGGAGGGATCTACAAGAAAGAACACTATCCACATGCAGAGGAAACACTGTGTGAGTAAAAACACCAAAGGAAAACAACTGCTTGATTACATGGGTCGAAGGGGATATGATTGGGGATGTAGACTCTAAATGAACATCCTAGTACAAACACCAACAACATGGAAATAGGACACAAGTAATACCCAATGAAATTGCATGTTGGCTGTGGGAAGGGTGGGTCGAGGGGAGGGAGGGAAATAATGTGATTATTGTAACCAAGGAATAATGTTCTAAATTGACTAAATAAATTAATTTTTAAGAAAATAAATAAATAAAAATAGAAAAAAAAAATTAGGGACCAAGGGTGAAGAAGGATAATGCCAAGGAAGAAATAGTCAGAACTATAAAAGATTCTTTGTGTACAAAAATTTTATAGCAGCTCTTTCTGTTGTGGCAAAAAATAAAACAAAACTAGAAACCAATCAATCACCTCAAAACTGAGGAATAACTGAATAAATTACAGCCAATGAATGGGATGGAGTATTCCTATGCTGCTGTAAGAAATGATGAGAAATGATGTCATGGAGAGAAGAAACATTTGCATGAATTGATGTGAAGTGAACTATACAGAACCAAAAGAACATTTGATATTGTTCTATCAATTTTACAAAAGTGAACAATTGCAAAGACTTTTTATGAACTGATTAAGAATGAAATGTGGAAAAGCAGAACTATGTATAAATGGCAACACTATAAAAATAAATAACTTTGAAAGCTATAAGAACTATGATCAGTACAATCAATGATCATTCGTGAAAACTAATGATGAAACATGAATTCTATTATAACCACTGTGTAACCTCATACTCTCATCAAATAAATTTTATTATTGAATATTAGATGGTGTAAGAGTCTCATTTTGTTCCAGTCCCAAACCTGAACAAACTGGATTGGTCTGAGACAAGTTTGGCCCAGAGCAGTCCAGTTCTCCTGAAATGAGTAGAGATATTTCAATTCAATATGAATGTAAATGCCTATGTAATTACAGTGACCGTATTTCCTTTCACCAAAAATTGGAGTATGAAGACTGATAAGTGCTTTGCCCTTAAAAAAAAAAAAAGACTAGCTACATAACTGTTATCTTGGGATGTGAGTTTCAAGGAAGACTCTAGGAACTATCTAATTTATTTTCTCATTTTACAGATGAAGCAACAGAGATGCAAAGAGGTAAAATCATTTACCGTTTTATACAAAAACAAACAGAAAGCCAGGTTTCAAACACAAGATATCTGGTTCCAAACTAGAGCTCTTCCTCCTCTAACACATTGCCTCTCAGGACATATGACATCCCATTGTGGACCAGACATATCTCAGTTATCTGTAGATATCAAAAATGAGGAAGGGGGAAGGGGACAGGAATAAGGATTTATGTAGCACCTACTATGTACCAGGCACTCCGCTAAGCACTTTTTACAAACATTATCCCATTGGATCCTCATAACAACCCTGTGAGATAGGCAATATTATTATCCCTTTTTACAGTTGAGGAGAATGAGGCAAACAGAGGCTAAGTGGCTTATTCAGAGGCACACAGCTAGGGAGAGGTTACAGTTACAATCAAACTGACTACAAATTCAGTGCTCTCTCCAGGACAAGGCCAGCTGCCTCTCTTCCTCTCTTCCCGTGTCCTTCCATAAATTCATAATCCATCCATGCCTATTTCTCCTGGTTGACTCTTGTCTATGTCCTTCCATAAATATAGGCATAATGTATATAATATAGAAATTTTCATAAATAATCTCCATCTTTCCTCAGCTTATAATGCTCTATCTTTCTTAGCTCTCAGTCTTTGGTGATAGTTCAATTTGTCAGTATTTTTTTTTATTGATTTGAGTCATTTAATTATAACCTTCTGAAATTTTGGAATTCTCCTTTGTTTAATGGGATAAACTATTGAAATTTGTCCTTTCCTAGAAAATCCAGGAGGCCTTCCTTCCAAACTACCTTGTATTTAACTATGAGATATGTGTATATTTGTTGTTGTCAAGTCATTTCAATCATGTCTACTTCTTCATACACTTATTTGGGGGTTTTTTTTGGGCAAAGATACTGGAGTGGTTTGCCATTTCCTTCTCCAGCTCATTTTACAGAGGAGGAACTGAGGCTAACAGGGTTAAGTGGTTTGCTCAGGATCACATAGTAAGTGTCTGAGGACAGATTTGAACTCAAGTCTCCATGACTCCCACCCAGTCAGTGAGCCACCTAGCTGCCCTGGATGTATAGATATAGATATATAGATTATATATGTATATATATTCATACACATAAATGTGCATATACTTTGTGATTATGTGTATATATTTGTTAACTTTGTATTTATGCTGTATACATATTTTATATGAACTCATTGTCTCCCCCATTAGACTATAAACTCATAATTAGTAAAGACTATTTCATTCTCTATACTTGTACTTCCAACCCCAAGCACATAGTAGGAACGTGGAACATAGTAGGCACTCAATAAATTATTGTGTATGGATCAATAAATTGATATTACTTTAATATATTTGCCATTGAATACTCAGTATTTGTATGATTAGGTAAATTCCTCTGTAGTTTAACACACAAGCAGTTTCAGATCAAGTGCACACTTTTACATATACACACACTCATACGACCAGACTGTGCACAGCATCTTAAATACTGCCTGTACCCTGTGTGTGATTTGTTTGAAGGTTTTTCTGCCTTCATTGTTGTTATTGCTGTTGTTCATTGTTCTTGCCTTACTTTGAATAAGTAAATTAACCAATGAATGCCTTGAGGACACACTGCACATGTTCAGGGTTTGTGGCATAGGAAGGGGTAAAAGCAAAGCTGGTAATATCTACTAATGGAACTTCCCATCCCATGAGGGGTTTTCATTCCTTTTGTTTGCCCACTTTAAACAGTGAAGCTTTCCCCCTTTAAATGACACCAACCTTTTGTCCCTTCCAGATTTTGGTTATCAGGCCACAGTCTGTCAGTTAGAAACCATTTCCTTCCCAATTAGCTTGCAGTTGGGTGCAGAGTCATGCTGTTTTGCAGTTTCTCTCCCTTCATTTGACCTTCAAGATCATCTGCAGTGCTATCTGTTTAGCACCAATATCCCCCCAAATGCAGGAAGGTGCTTGATATATTTTCTCAAGAATTTTGTACTGTAAATCTTATAACTTTGAAAAGATTGGTTGTGACCTGGGACGTGTTAAGTGGAAGTTGCCTCCCCCTTCCTGAGACCAAAGGGGGATAAGAAATTAAGAAAGCATTTATACATTGAAGGTTTTTGCAGTAACACTTTATGACCCAGGCGAGGATGGACAGACTAAAAATGCCTTTATCTCTAGATTCTGTTTTAGTAGCCTTTTAGAAGAAAGAAGCATGGGTTTTCTATTCTTCTTGGAGCCTACCCTCTCTGGCTGCCTTCTTTCCTCGAATCATCTCTTTCTTTCCTTCCCATTCCCAAGTGCATGCCTTTAATGCCAGTTACCCCAGAATAAATGCTCATGCCCACATCTCATTTCTCAGACTCTTTCTCTCCTCTCCACACTGGTAATAAAAATATTACTCTATATTCATGGTACTAAGCAAGAGAAAAATGTTTGAGCTGGTATTAGGGTATTGGTTTTGTAGTGTGGGACCCCAAGGAAATTCCAAGGAAGAAGCAGGTCACCCAATCCTGAAGTGTAACCACCTCAGGAATAGGATTCAGAAACCTTTTAGCAGGGAATAACAGCATCTTATAATAGCTTAGAAGAGAGGGAAGAAGCCCCCTAAGCCAAGCTATAATAGATAGGCCAGTTTGCTTGGATATAATTTATCATTAAGCTCCAGAATTCAAAGATGCAATAAAAAGAGCCCCTTTTCTTCACAGCAATGTAAAAAAATAATAATAATAACCAAACAAACCAATAAGAGACTTTGAGAACTAAAAGGTATTTGAAGATCATTTAGTTCCATTTTTATGTTACATATTTTAGAAAAGTAAAGCTCAAAATTTTAAATAACTTACCTGAAGTCACACAGATAGTGGTAGACCTGGCACTAGGCTCCAAATCTCCTGATTCCAACCTTGATTTTGCTATTTTTCTATATTCATATGCCTAAATATTCCAATGGTTCTGGGATTTCCTCAATGTGAATACTACCTTGAACAATTCAGATAACAACCTATCCATGTCTATTTAGCCCAGGTGACTATTGCCCAGGTCTTTCCATGAATTCACCATAGAGAGATCCACCTACCCAATGTATTAGAACTAAGTACCTCCAGCTTTCCAGGCATTCATTGGAAGACATGGTTGGTTGTCCATTAGTGATCTCTTACTCTGACCTAGTGACTAACCTACCTTCTTTTTTTTTTTTGCTTAAATGAATGTGCTGTGCATCATTGTACCAAAATGAAGTAACTTTAAGAGATTATTATCATAATAATCAAGGACAGTGAAGAGGGGTTGCTATGCTCAGAAAATGTTGTTAGCATTTTCTTTGTCTTATGGCTCTTCCAACTCACTATATTTTACTGAGACAAAGTGGGCAAAAGCACAAAGAAAAGGAGAGAAATCCTAACTTGGCCTATGAAAGCAGCCTCACAAAGAGTTAAAACTGACTTCAAAGAGTTAAAGCCAAGTATCTAAGCTACAGAAAGAGACTTAAAGGAAGGAATTATGCTAAAAAGATAGCCCTGAAAATTGGTCCAGCCCTCCAGCACTTTCATCTGTCAATCATGAAATATCTTGACAAATACCTGGAGAGCTGTGGAGAGAGCCAATGGCAAATCTATGAAGTGATAAATTTCTCCACTTGAAAATCAGGGAATATCAAGAAGGTAACACTAATGATGGTTTCATTGGATAAGTAGGAAGAATACCATTACCATCATCATTCATTTTCTATTGTTGGCAATCATCTCAAAAAGGATTCTCTCCAGTTATAGAAAGGAAATGTATATACAGTGAAAAGTGCCAAGCATACTTAATTTTCTCAGAACAGCATTCAACAAATGTTGATTGATTTCATTTCAGCTGATGGAAAGTTTGAACTTTACCCCAAATTGGACATACCAGGCAGTCTCCAGTTTGAAACGGTGTGATGCCTTTCTATAAAACCTATTAACTTATTAGAATAATCTCTTTGAGAGTTGTTTTTGTTCACTTCCATAGAAGTTTTTGCTGGGCATCTAGGAAGTGCAGTGAGTGGAGCAATGAACCTGGATTGTGGAGTTGTTGCCGCTATTCAGTTATTCCAGTCATGTCCAACCCTTTATGAAACCATGTGGGATTTTCTTGGCAGATATTGGAGTAGTTTGCTATTTCCTTCTTCAACTCATTTTACAAATGAGGAAACTGAGGAAAACAAGATTAAAAACTTGCCCAGGGTAACACAGCTAATGTCTACAGCCAGATTTGAACTCTGGAAGAGAAATCTTCCCAACTCCAAACCCAGCATTCTATCCATTTTGCCTCCAAGATTAACAGATCCTTGAGTTCAAATCCAGCCTTAGATATTTCCTAATCATATAACCCTGTTCAAGTCCCTAAACCTCTGTGAGTTTTTTCAGCTGTAAAATGGGGCTAGTAATAGCACCATCTCACAGAGTTATTGTAAAGATCAGATGAGATAATAATTGTGAAGGGCTTTGCAAACCTTAACATTTTAACTTTTATTATTTATTATTAATGATTATTATTTTATTTATTAAAATAACTTTCTAGGTTTATTTATTGATTCTAAATTTCTCAATTATAGCCTAGACCAATTCTCTCTTTTTACAGTTGAGGAAACAGATTCAGAGAGGTTAAAATAATTTATCCAGAACTTGAACTTAGGTCTTCTGACTCTTAGATCCAGCATTCTTTCACCTATACTACCCAGTAGAATTAGTTATCAAGGCAAGTAAAAGCACTAGAATGCCATATTAGGGATGGAGAAGAAAACAGGTTTGATTTAGATGCCTTCCCACCTGGCCTTTGAACTACTAGGAGAAATTGTTTTTTTTTCCAAGGGAGTCATTACATTATTGCTTCTATTTCCTGAGTTACTACCTTCCTTTCTTGCTTCCCTCCCTTCCTCCACTCCCAAATAGGTTTAAGCACTTTATCCACCCATCCCTGGCCATGCATGAAATACAGACATACCAAACAATAAGCACCCTGTCTCTTACAACTGTACTTATGCCAAAAAAAAAAAAAAACCCTTTGTATCAGGCAAGATTAAAAACCTTTCCCTGGCTTTAGTATATTCCTGTGTTTTGAGTTTGTGAATCCATAGAGGAAAACTTGCTGCAATCGTCTGAAATGTATATAATTATATCAATCTCTTTAGGAAGTAAGAGAGAAAAAAACTGTCACCAACGACTCTATACTCATTCTTCTTCCCACTAAGCTAGGGTGCCTCTGAAGGAGAGGTCAAGGGAAGTTGGCAATCATAAGCAAAGCCATCAGCATGCTCTGATTAACCCTCTGAAGCAATGTCATTATCTGTTTCCTCTCCTGCTGAGAACAGTTCCCTGGCAGGCTCATAAATAGGCCACACTGCAGTGAGACCCACTACATCCCACAGAAGGCTCTGGAGTGTGAGACTAGAGGACAGCATATAATGACTCTGGGGTTTCTGGAAAATCATCTTCATCCCAATGGGCTTGGATTGTTGAAGGAAATAAGTGGGGCTCATTCTCTAAATGTTAATCCCTAAAGACCAAACAGTTTGAGATTGGATACCCCAGCCAAGGAACTCAAATGTAATGGTTCAAATGGGATGACTGAGGAGTTGAATAGGATATCTGTTGGTACACAAGAATTCATGGGACTAGATGTTTTGATGAAAGCAACCATGTTCTAGTAAATGTTTAACAACCAGCTCCCTAAAAAGACAAGTCACATTTTAAAGTTTAATCTACATTTTCTCCATTTTTAAGTCTATAGACAATCATGAAAACAAACTCTGATTTATAAGATTTGCCCATTTCTGAAGTATAAATTCACTGAAAAATTAATAATTGGCTCTTTGGAGCCTGTTTAAACTGGCTAAAGTCTACCCCTGGACGGAAGAAACTATAATCCAACCTGATCATTTTACAGGTGAGAAAATTGATACCAAGTGAGCCAGTCAGTATTAACTGATTTAGACAAAATCATGTTGGTAATAACTAGAGGAATCGGGATTTGAATCAAGAACCTCCAACTCCAGATCCAGCATTCTAGCCATTGCCCCATGCTGTATCTGACCCTTTCTAGTTCAAACTTGATATTTCTTCCTCATTACATTTTCCAGCAATATATGTGTATGTATATATGCATATATATATATATATATATATATATATATATGTTAGGAGATAAATTTCTTATAAAGAAGTAAAAGAAGAATTTAATTACTGTATTGAATTGGATTGAATGGCCTATATGAGCCCTTCCAACTCTGAGATTCTAGTATTCTCTGATTTTATTGAGGGAACAACCTTCTAGATTTGAGGCATCAAATGTCCAAAGCCCCATGCATTCTTTGAGAGACAACTGTTTATGGCAAGGGAATGCTGTCAAACTAGTATCCACAACAAAGTTCTTGTTGACACCAACTAGTCAGTCTGAATAACACATCATATAGCTTTCCCTCTAGCCACCCCTGTTTCTAATTTTCCAATTTCTGTCAAGGCTACCAACATTTTTCTGGTCACACAGGTTTGCAACTCTAGCACCATCCCCTTTAATTCTTATTTGGGGGGGGGGGGGTTATCCTCAGCATCTAACACAATGCCTTGCATATAGTAGGTGCTTAAAAGATGCCTATTAGTGCCTGATCTTCAGCCTTTTCTTTTACTTTATCCATAGTAACCAACCAACCAGGGCCAATTTTTTTTTCAATTCTAAGGATATTTATCTATGTCCATACCATCATTCCCCAATGGGATGTATTGTCTTTAAGGGCAGAAATTGTTGCTGATTTTGTTTTTCTATCACCTGCCTATAGCAAAATCTCTGAGACATAGTAGGCACTTAATAAACGCTTATCATATTCAACTGAATAACTAGTTCTCTTCTTTCACAACATTTTTCTTGATCTTGGGAATGTTAATCTTTCTGATTCCTACAAATTCAAGTATTGCTGTTGTTTTGTGAATTATCTTTAATTGATGCAGATAAATGGCATAGTGGATAGAGGACAGGACCTGGAGTTAGGAAGACCCTTGTTCAAATCCTTCCACAGACACTTACCAGTCATGGGACCATACGGACTCCACTTAACCTCAGTTTCCTCATCTGTAAAATGGTGGTGATAATAATAGCACCTACTGGACATTAATTCATTGCTGGTGGAGTTGTGAACTGATCCAGTCATTCTGGAGGGCAATTTGGAACTATGCACAAAGGGCAATAAAAGAATGTCTACCCTTTGATCCAGCCATAGCACTGCTGGGTCTGTACCCCAAAGAGATAATGAACAAAAAGACTTGTACAAAAATATTCATAGCTGCCATCTTTGTGGTGGCCAAAAATTGAAAAATGAGGGGATGCCCATCAATTGGGGAATGGCTGAACAAATTGTGGTATATGTTGGTGATGGAATACTATTGTGCAAAAAGGAATAATAAAGTGGAGGAATTCCATGGAGACTGGAACAACCTCCAGGAAGTGATGCAGAGCGAGAGGAGCAGAACCAGGAGAACATTGTACACAGAGACAAACACACTGTGGTATAATCGAACGTAATGGACTTCTCCATTAGTGGTAGTGTAATGTCCCTGAACAATCTGCAGGGATCTAGGAGAAAAAACACTATCCATAAGCAGAGGACAAACTGAAGGAGTAGAAACACTGAGGAAAAGCAACTGCCTGACTACAATGGCTGAGGGGACATGACAGAGGAGAGACTCTAAACGAACACTCTAATGCAAATACTAACAACATGGCAATGGGTTCGAATCAAAAACACATGTGATACCCAGTGGAATCACGCGTTGGCTATGGGGGGGGGGGGGGAAGGAAAAGAAAATGATCTTTGTCTTTAATGAATAATGCATGGAAATGATCAAATAAAATACTATAAAATTAAAAAAATAATAATAATAGCACCTACCTTCTACCTGTTGCAAGGATCAAATTAGATAATAATTGTCAAGGAATAGCAGAGTGCCTGGCATTTAGTAAGTGCTATGTAAATGTTAACTATTATTAAATCAAAGTACTGGCTTCTATTTTATACCATTTAAATAGCTATTCAGTAACATGGCATAGTGAGAAAAAAAAAGTTTGCTAGGAGTCAAGAAACCTACAGCTTCACCTCTCTGGGTCTCATTTTTTATAAATGAGATAACATATTTACAAACATTAAAGCACTATGTAAATAACAATTCACAAGATTATACATTTGTTACCATAATGTACTACCATAATATAGTACAGTAGGAGCAGCACATCTTTGCCAAGTCTTTCTATGACTCTCAGATCCTCAACTTCTTTGCCTATAAAATGAAAGAGTTGAAACAGATGTTCTTCCAGTTCCAGCATTTTACAATTTTATGGTCCTGTGGATGTTTGGGATAGGAGTTTTAGAACCCATTCAACTAAATTCAGAATGTGCCCACTGAACAGGGCAAAAGGGGCCCCTTCAACTCCCCTATGCCCTCGGGTGAGCAATGTTTTCACTCTACTTCCTGTCACAAAGGAAAGTAATTTGATAAACTAATTCCCACTAAGAGGTTAATGATTTAATGAGTCCCCCCTCATTTGCATTTTTAAAGAAGGCAAGTCTAAACCCAAGGAATGAATCAAAAATAACATGCCACTAATACCTTAATTTCAGACATCAATGATAGGCTAGAGAAGGGAGATCTTTGCAGTGGGGAGCATTCTCACTCTCTTCCAAACAGAGCACCTGGGCGGGCAACCACCCAATCTACCCACACATTTGCAAGGAGTATAAAGGAGTCTGCTATCCCTCTCCTTCCTGAGACTTGCTCAAATTGCTGCCAAAGTGGCTTTGGGGTCACTACTATTCCTGATGGAGATTTCTACCCACCTCACAATGATCTACGTGTAATGTTGTTTTCATTGGTCTGGATCCAGGATTTAATCAATGTAGGGAACTCTCACAAATGGGCTCTTCAACTACAACTTAGTTTTAAAGGGATTCTGAAACTTTTTTGGTACCATTTGGCATTATGGACCTTTTCATAGGATAACAATTTTAAATGTGTAAAATAAAATACATAGGATTAGAAATGATTCCACTCTGAGTTTGACCCAATGATTGGGTAAGTACCAGCCTGGAACCCCCAAATCATGAACCTCAACTGCACCTCTCATTTTCCACTCATGGACCATTCTCCCATCGGCTCAAACTGCCTCATCAGCTGCCAAGTCCTCAGATGGATACCCTTATACTATTTCCACTCCTGTGCCTTCCCCCTTTTATATTTTGCCTTCCTTTTACTTTTGCCCAATATTTCTAGAATGTAATCTCCTTGAGAATAAGAACTTCCTTGTTTACTTCCTATTGTATCTCCAGGACTTACCTCAGTGCCTTGCCATAGTAAGAAGTTAATAATAAATGTTGTCCAGTCTATCAATCTACAAAGAAAAATAAGTATGATGAAATAAAGATCCGTTGTTTCCTACCCAAGGCCCCCAGACATCTCTCTCCTCAGGTCCTCAGATCCTTGATTAAGAACCCCTGTCTAAAAGTGATGCCTGATCTACCAAGAGGTTGAAAGTTGGTAGCATCATCACACAGCTGGTTGGCATCAGAGGCAAGGTTTAAATTCTAGCCTTCCAGACTCCAAAGCTGACCCTCTATCCAATATACCATCACATAAATATGCCATTCCATAAGATCAAAGAACTACATACTGTTTTAGTTGTAAGGGACCTTAGAGTCAACCTAATTCCATCCCTTCATTTTACAGCTGAGGAAACTGAGGTGCAGAGAAATCACATTATGCTCCTTAGCAGTAAGTGGTAGCATCTTGATTTAAATTCAGAACTTCTGATTTCAAATTCAGGGTCCTTTCCACTTCCCCATTTTTTTTTTACTCTCTGATACTCTGAAGCCTCATTTCCAAAGGAGAACTCTTGGGAACAGTCTCCCAACCTGACTCAAGTATCCTCCTCTTAGTCAGCTCCAGGTGCTGGTATAGGAAGCTGGGTTTAACTTCTCTGCCAGGAGGTGGAGGTGGAGTACGTATCCTGCTGTATTGCTGGCTGCCTAGTTAAAAACCATAGCTTGATTTCCCTGTTTATCAGCCCCCTTCCCCCATCCACCTTGAGAGTAAGTATACTGTCAGCCTCAAAGAAACAGAGAACCCAGCCTAGGGGTTTTCCTCTCCTTCCAATCTTTCTTCTTGTTCTCCCCCTCCCCAAACCCCTCCTTCCTCTCTCAAGCTGTAACTCATTAGACTGAGTGAAACTTCACCATCCCCCTCTCCTGCCCGGTAGGTGGGTGGCACTCTCGGATAATTTGGGTGTGGGCATAAGAATGCCAGCATCCAATTTCCTTTTTCAATTCAGCCCAGCCCAGATTCCCACTGTGGAGCAGAACCCCTGGGGGCACTCTGAAGTCAAGAGCTGAACCTGGAGTGGCTGGGTCCAGTGCTGGAGGGGAGAGGAGAGAGTGCTAATGGATTTTGTCAGCAGCCCCACCACCAGGAAGGTGCCACCCCCATCTAATACCTCATTAGGAGGGCATTGGCATTCGGAGAAAAACATTAGCTGACTGGGCTCTTTGAAGATGCTTTCATTCCCACAGGGGGAGCCCCAACAGCCAAAAAGCCACCCCTCCAAGGGGAGCTTCAGATCACTGTCTTGGTTTATTTAGTGTATTAAAGTAACTTCAGCTATTCTGCTTGTAGGAAATCAATGACTTTGTAGTGATTTAGCTTGCAATAAATCAACAAGTATTCACTGAGCATCTGTATATGTCTTTGTTCATTCTTAAGAATGAATTGGAGAGGGAGGGTGATTCGGTCGGTCAGCTGCCTCAATGGATTGAGAGCCAGGCCTAGAGATGGGAAGTCCTGGGATCAAATGTGGCCTCAAATACTTCCTAGCTGTGTGACCTTGGACAAGTCATTCAAGTCCCATTGCTTAGCCCTTACTACTCTTATGCCTTGAAAGTGGAAGGTAAAAGTTTAAAAAAAAATTTTTTTTAAGACCAAATTGGATGGAGAGGTATCTTGCAGTTTACTTTGTTCAACTCCCTCATGTCAAAGATAGAGAAGCAGAGATATGGAAAACTGTAGGGACTAGTCCTAGCACAACTGGGATCCAATTCCTGGGTTTCAGACTCCAGGATCCAGCACTTTTCCTCTTCCTCTCACACTGTTTTCAGACTTAGGACAGTGATGGTGAATCTATGACACATGTGCCAAAGATGGCACACAGAGTACTCTCTGTGGGCACACATTCCTACCTCCAACCGCCCCCCCCCCCCCCAGTTCATTACTAGAAAGGCAGAGGGACTCAGGCTCAGCTACTCCCCTCCCTCTTTCCACCATGCCCAAGGACATTCCTTACTTCACCTGCCCCTCTGCCTAGCTGTCCATTGGGAGCACTTTCTCCCTCCCCTGTGTGGGGTAAGGAGGAACAGGGCATACTTGGCTCTCAGTGGCAAGATATGGCATGGCATGTGGTTCTAAAAGGTTTATTATCACTAACTAGGATGTGGGAGATTCAAAGTAGCAGAAGACAGGATCCCTGCCCCAACAAGGAAGATGAAACTAAGACATAAAACAATTAAGGGAATGTGTGGTACCAACTATAAGACAGAGAAGAGAAGCTCAGAGACAGCTCAGAGAAGAGAAACATGGTGTGGTCTAGAGTTGTGAGAGATGATTTCATGGAAAAAGAAAAGATGGACCTGAATTTTGTAGAAAGAGTAGGACTTAAATATAATCACAAGCCATGAGTCCAGACGCCTGAAGATGAACCACAGAGAGATGGTGAACTTAAAATTCAGAAGGAGACTTGGATTGTTGGTCATGGCCAATGTGGGAATTTACTTTGTTGGATTATGCAAGCTTGTTAAGAGGATTTTGATCCATTTTAAAAATCATTCAATTAAGAAGAGCAATAGAAAAGAGAAATTTAAATTTTTTTAAAAAGAATAAGGATTAAAGGAAGAATACACAAATGCAAATACAAGACTAAGTGGTCTGAGCCAGGGAGCCGTCAATCCTGATAGGAAAGAGAGTGCATATTGCCTAAGAGAGGAAAGTAAGGTTAAATAAAAGGCTTTGAAAATATATGACCTAATCAAACATACTATATACCTCTAGAACGAGTGAAGCAGAAAGATTGAGTGCAAAATGAAACATGTTTTCTTCTTTCTTTGCTTTCTTTTTTTTGTGGGGGTGGGGTGGAGGAACATAGCTAATGCAAGAATTTGTTTTGCATGTCTATACATATTTGTCATGGGTTTTGTTTTTCTTACCTTCTCAATGGATGGGAGAGGGGTAAAGAGGAGAGAACTGTAAGCTAGAAATAAAATCAAATTTTTAAAAAGAATTTTTTCATTTTATTTCAGCTTTAAGGGAGCTTAGCATTTCTGAATAAAGAAAAGCATAATACTGAACTAATTTTGCTTAGTAAAAATTCATCACACATATAATTTCAGGTTGGCCTTCTCTGCTTCTCTCCTATTCCTCAACCATTAATTCCTTTTCTCATTTCCCATAATAGATATCCCAAACTTTTTCTCCTCTTGCCCCCCAGGCCCACTCATACTTCTTATACTTAATAGTTGACCACTGAACCTCCTCCATCTGTAAGAATACTGAGTACATACAAAAGGTGTTTAGTCAGCTTCACTCTTTAAAAAAGCTCTGCAGCATTTAATCTATTATCTCTAGGCAGAGAAGAGAGTCAGTCCCTCCACCTGCACTCTTCATTCTGTTCCCAGGATCCTATCTTCTCTGCCACTTCAGATTCCCCTACAATCTAATGCTTACCTAACTGTTGTTTATTTCAAATTTATCCTGGACATACCTTGTGGGTAGATAGTTCTTTAAATGTTGTCTTCCCCATTGGCTTGTGAGTTCCTTGAGAGGAAGACTGTCTTTTGCCTTTCTTTGTATCTCTAGCACTTAATACAGTGCCTGGAACATAGTGGGGGCTTAATACATTTTTACTGACTGATTGTTCCAATAGTCATTTCCCCCTTTTTTTTCTATAACATCATTGGTGATATCTTTTTTAAAACCCTTACCTTCTGACTTAATATCAATTCTAAGAAAAGCAGTTAGGGTTAGGCAATTGGTGTTAAATGACTAGCCTAGGGTCACACAGCTAAGAAGTGTCTGAGGCCACATTTGAACTCAAATCCTCCCAACTCCAGGCCTGGCTCTTTATCCACTGTGTTACCTAGTTCCACCTCATCTTCCCTCTTAAAAGTATCTCCAGTCTATTCCTCTCCACTCTCCACTGGGTCCTTTCCATCTGCCTACTACAGGCTCATTTCTTTTTAAGCCTCCCTTATCCTCCGCTAAAAAAGCAAAAACAAAAACAAAAAACAACCTTCAATCTTCTTCCCCACATATCCATTATACTATCTCTCACCTCTTTTATTTCCTACTAAAATAATAAAAACATTGCCTATCATCTGATCTCTTTCCTCTGCTACTACTCACTCTCTCCTCAATCTCTTTCAATCAGTTCTCAGTTCTTACCACCTACCAAAACTTCTCTCCAAAAAGTGACCTCTTAACCACCAAGTCATATATGGTCTTCTCTCAAACCTCAACCTTGACTTCTCTGTAATTTGTAACACTATTATCCGCCCTCTTCCACTGTCTAGTTTCCCTTGGCATTAGAGGCAATAGACTCTCTAGTTCTCTTCCTTTCTCTCTACCCATGCTTCTCTTCTTCCCAGTTTTGTATTAGGTGGCTGACATTGGCAAAGAGATGTAGGATAGAAAATTGTATAATTGTCAGGTTTCAGTATGATATGCTTTTGTTTTGCTTCATTAATAAGGGGAGATCAATGCAGGAAAGGGGAATTATTGGGACGTGAGAACAAAATGTTGTTGTTGCAAAGCCGTTTCATTTGTGTATGACTTTTTGGGACCCCATCTGGGGTTATCTTAGCAGAGATTAAAGAAGTTTGCCATTTCCTTCTCTAGCACATTTTACAGATGAAGAAACTGAAATAAATAGGGCTAAGTGATTCATCCAGGGTCATACAGCTAGTGTTCGAGACTAGATTTGAACTCAGATCTTCTTGACTCCAGCCCTGGCACTCTATCCACCATACCACATAGCTGCCCTTAGAACAAAATATCTCAATTATCTCTTTTTGACTATCATATTCACTCACATAGCTTCAGCTACAACTTCTAAGCAGATGACTCCAAAATCTTTATTTCTGGTCCTACTAGATTTAAAAGAGTATATGGCTTAAACTGTGGCAGTTAAAGGAGTTGGGGTCATAAACTGTAAGAGTTAAAATGGTTGGGGTTGTAAACTGCAGTGATTAAAATAGTGGAAGATATAAATTATAGTAGATATAAGAGTGGGTGTGTAAATTTGTGACCGCAGAAAATATGTTTCACTACAGTGTCTTGGTTTTAAATCAAATATAAGGTGGTCGCCAGGGAAATATTCCCAATAATGAATCTCCCCAAGTCAACTAGGTTTTATAGAGAATTTAATTAATAACACAATGAGGAATTAAAGAAAAGAGAGAAAGAGAGAAAAAGGAAATAAGTATGAAGGGCCTTAAGCCAACATGGCCTAGACCTGAGTCTTAAGAGAGAGAGATCAGTCAGTCAGTCTTTTATCACTCACCACAAGGTCTGTCTAAGCAAGGATTCTAGTGAAAGAGTCTCTTCAGAGAGAGTTCCAGCCAGAGTCCTCCTCAAAGAGCCTTCCAGCCAGAGACTGTTTCAAAGGGCCTCTCTCAAGAGCCTCCTGAGGGACAGAGTCCCCTCAGAGGAGCTCCAGTGAGACCTCCTTAGAGATTGTCCCCCAAGAGCTTCCCTTCTCCAGAGCCTCTCCTCAAGTGATCCTCCAAAAGGATTTTCCTCAAGCGATCCTCATAAGAGATTCTGCTTTTTCTTATATAGGGGGTTTTCTCCTATGTCACCTCCCCTAAGTTCTTCCATCTACCAATCACAGTAGACATTTTCTAAAGGACAGCCCATTATTGCTGGGTCGACTAATCCCTTTAGTAAGTTTGAATCAGAAAAAACACTGCTGGGTCAACTAATCCCTTTAGTACTTTGAACCTGAAAAACTTCTGAATAAGTTTTCACCTCTTTGCTCCTGGCAAGTTTACAAGTTGCCTGACCTTTAATAGGTACTTAGCACCCCATTGTATAAATTCTAAAAATAGGCATGGCTTAAAGAACTTTTGGCCTCATTATAAGCATGGGTTAAAGTACTTTCATTGTTTAGCAAGGAGTTTTCTCCCCTAAAGCAGTCTTAAGTATGGGTGGAGGAGAGGTCCTACCATTTCTGATCCAAGTAGAGTTCTCACTGTCAAATGTGGAATGTTCCCAGTAGGGAATTGTTCCAATGGAGAATTCCCCAATGGGGAAATTTTTAACATTCATAAGTCTGAGAAATTTCAAGATTCACAGTCCCATTCTTTTTTCTGAGCCCAAGGACAGTGCCCCCAGCTGTCTACAAGACATATCCTCCTGTATATTTTACCAACATCTCAGGCTCAACATGTCCAAACCAGATGTCCTTTCTTTCAAACATCCTTTCTTCCTAAACCTACTCCTTTATCTGAATTCATTATTATTCCATTATTTATTTGGTTTCCCATGTTTATAACCTTTAAGTTGTCTTGGATTCTTTCTTATCAATCAATCAGCAAATATTTATTAAACTCCCACTATGTGCTAGGCTTTATATATAAGTACACCGGAATAAACCAGCCCTATTCTCAAAAAGCTTATATTCTAATGAAGTAGACATCAAGCACATATATAAATATATTTGTTGTTGCCAGTTGTGTCTGGATCTTCATGGCCTCACATGAAGTTTTCTCGGCAAAGCTATTTGAGTGATTTGCCATTTCCTGCTCCATTGGATTAGGCAAACAAAAGTTAAGTGACTTGCCCAGAGTCACACAGCTAGTAAGTGGTTAGATTTAAATTCAGGCATTATTCAGAGCCTTCAGTTTGATACCTCTAATATAGGTGAAATAAAAACAAAAGCTACCAATAAATTGATTTTTAAGTTAAAAAAAAAAAGAAAAACAAGCAGAATCATTTCAGAAAAATCTGGGGATTTGTATGTGAACTGATGCAAAGTGAAGTGATCAGAACAAGGTGAACATTGTACATAATAATAATAGCAATATTGTGAGGATAATAGACTGTAAATAACATAGCTATGCCAATCAAGATACTTTCAAAGGATCCATAATGTCCTATCCACCTCTTGAGAGAAAAGTTTTGAAAGTAATGCAAATTGAAGTCTAATTTTCTCACTTCGTTATTTTGCCTTGTGATATGGCTAAGAGAAAAATTTTCCATAATTGTACAATAAAAATACATGATAATATGTTAAAAATTAAAAAAAAAAAGGTCTTCCTGACTCCAGGCACTATCCAATGAGCTATCTAGCTGCCTCCAATATAAATATATACTGCATAAATAGAAAATGAGCAAATATAAATATATACAAAGTAATTCAATACAAGGTAATTTGAAAGGGAGGGCGCTAGTGGGAAGGGAAGGTGACCAGGAAAGGCTTCATGCAGAAGATAGTGTTTAAGCTGCCTTCATCTGTAAAAAGAGGTACTCCAAAATGGAAATAAAGAGGGACGGAGATAGCTAGGTAGCACAGTGGATGGAGTGCTAGGCTTAGAATCAGGAAGACTAATCTTTCTGAGTTTAAATCTGATCTCAGACACTTACTAGCTGTATAACCTTTGGCAACTCACTTAATCCTGTTTGCCTCAGTTTCCTCATCCATCAAATGAGCTGGAGAAGGAGATGACAAACCACTCCATATCTTTGCCAAGAAAACTCCAAATGGGATCACAGAGTCAGATGTAACTGAAAAAATAACTGAACAACAGCAAGGTTGGCATGTATTCCAGGAATGGGAGAGGAATAGAAAGATCTGTTTTGCTAGATTGCAGAAAGTGAGAGAGGAAGTAATGCCCAAAGATAAAGGATAGATAGGTTGAGGCCAAATTGGGTAAGGCTTTAAAAGCTGAACAAGAGAGTTTACATTTCATCTGAGTGACATTCATTGGGAAGCCACTGGAGTTGAATCAGTAGGAGAGTTTATGGATAGGTAAAGAGAAGAGCTCAGAAGAAGGCAGCTAGATAGTGAAGTGGAGAGAGTGCCAGGGTTGGAATCATGAAGACTTTCATTCAGATTTGGCCTCAGATGCTTGTAAGCTTTGTGACTCTGGTAATTCACTTAAACTTCCTCTATTTCATTTTCTTCATCTGTAAAATAAAAGCACTTCACAAATCTTATAAAAATGCTAGCCAAAAAAAAGTGAGAGATGTTAGATTAACATCTATGTTGGGTGTTGGATGTAGATTTGGGTGTTAGATGTAGAAATGGCAATCTATGGTGGCAAATTGATTAAATATGTGAAATAAGAGCGTGAGGAGTCAAGAGGATAATACACTTATGGATTCAGAGGTAATAATTAAAATGAAAGAAGCAGAAAAGTTTACCAAGAGAGAATACAGAAGAGAAATGGGTCTGAGGCAGAATGCTGGGATGCACCCACAATTAGGAGATATAATATGGATTATGAACTAGAAAAAAACAACAAAAACAACTCAAGACAGTGAAGTCAGCCAGGTAAAAGGAGAATTAGGAGAGAGTAGTATCATGAAAACCTAGAGAACAAAGAATATCCAAGTAAGAGAATGATGGACAGCAATAAATATTATATCAGAGAAGTCAATAAGTGTGAGAACTAAGAAAAGACTAGCAGATTTGACAATTAAGAGATCATTGGCCTAGCTATGTGACTGTGGGCAAGTCACTTAACTCAAATTGCCTAGCCCTTTCTGATGCTTAGTATCTATTCTAAGATGGAAGTTAATGAGGTTTTTTTTTTGTTTGTTTTTTTAAGAGAAAATATCATTGGTAACTTTGGAGAGAGAAGTTTCTATTGAGATTAGAAGCCAGAATGGAAAAGGTTGAGAAGTGAATGAAACAAGTGCAGGCAATGACGGTAAGAAGCTTTTCCCAAGGAATTTGGCTGAGAAAGGGAAGAGAGAGAGAGTGGCTAGTGAAGGTTATTTTCAAGATGTGGAGAAGTGGGTATGTTCGAAGGCAATATGGAAAGAATCAGGTTGAACATTTAAAGTACAAGGAGGAAGATAGCAGAAGCTACAACCTTTTTTAGTTGAAAAATTTTGTTTAATTAGTTAATTTAGAATATTTTTCCATGGTTACATGATTCATGTTCTTCCCCCACCCCCCACCCCCATAGCTAATGCACAATTCCACTGGGATTTATATGTGTCATTGATCCAGACCTATTTCCATATTATTGATAATTGCACTAGGATGTTCATTTAGGGTCTACATCCCTAATCATATCCCCCTCGACCCATGTGATCAAGCAGTTGTTTTTCTTCTGTGTTTCTACTCCCACAGTTCTTCCTCTGAATATAGATAGACTTCTTTCTCATAAATCCCTCCAAATTGTCCTGGATAATTGCATTGCTATGAAGCTACAATCTGTATGAGAAGATGGGAAGAGAAAGGGTCAAGGGCACATGTAGAGATGATGTGGGGGATGATGTCAAGGGGTTTCAAGGTGAATAGAATGGGAGAAGAGGGAGGTCATATAGATTGACCTCAGTCTTTTCCATAAAGTAAAAAATAAGGTCCTCAGCTGATAGGGGGATGGAGGTAGTGGAATGGGAAAGAGGGAAAAGAAGTATGGGAGACTTGAATAAGGAGCATCCTATTGCCAAACAAGTAAAGAGAAAGCAGAATTCTCTTCCTGACATTCAAGGCTCTACACAATTTAAGAACAGGCTTGAGGGTGGAATAGTTTCTGTGGGGAATAAGAGAGGGAATCAATTAAGGAGGAATAACAAGACTTGTAAGCTTGAAAACAATAATTTGTGAGGTACCCATTGAACACTATTGTGGTAAGACTTCTCCCTACATTAAGCAGCATGAGTAGAACCAGAGGAGATAGATGGTAGGATTAATCCAGGACTGAGGTATGACAAGAAATGAGTGGTTATAGGACAAGAGGACAAGAGATATCAGAGCAGGGAACTACGTAGAGTTGAAACAGCTATCGGGTTAAGATTGGAAGAAGCTTGCAGTCTTGTGCTAAGGATGCTAGTTAGATCTCAGCTCAGAGCTGGAAGGAGTGTGAAGGGTCCAGGAGGAAGAGAAAGGAATTTTTGTCTCTTAAGGAATGGGTATTGGCAGAGCTAGATCCTATTGATTACACCACCTCACCAACAGATCCTATCTGTTCCCCACCTTTCTAATTACACTACCACACCCTAGAATAAACCAACCTTATTCTCACCTGCTGGGGTGACTGCAAACAGCTTCCTAACAGGTCTTTCCACCTCCATTCTCTCCTCTCCTATGGATCCTTTATAGATCTTTCTTATATATTGCCTGACCAAAAATCTTCAGTAGCTCCTTACTTTCCAAGCAGTAAAGAAAAAAATAAGGAAAGGCCTTCTGCCAGACATTCAAGACCCTAAACACTTTAATTTACTTATAGACTTAATGTTTTAACCAAACTGAACATCCTGGGCGGCCTGTCAAATACTTTTCTTTTGTTCTGGTACTCCTATCCCAGGTATGCTTACTCTCCCTCCTCCCTCTTCATTCTGAATCTGCTTTAAAGCCCAATTCAAATGCCAGCTTCTCCAAGAGACTTCCTGCTCAAAAACAACACCCTTTCTTTCCCCTCCTCATTCCCCCCTACCCAAATTTTATAAGGTACTTTGTTTTCTAATGCATTTATCATTTATGCTGTTTATTATAGCAAGCTGTCTTTGAATCTTCTCTCTTTCTAGATGATTAGCAACATGAGTTACTACACAGTGTAACAGTGGACATTTGCCACACTTGGAATTAGGAAAGACCCAAGTTTGAATCCAATTTCTGGTGTTTACTGGTCACGTAATGTTAAACAAGGCACTTAATCTTTCTGACCCAGTTTTCTTGTCTATAAAATGGGAATGATATTTTCAACAGCTACTTCACTGAATTTTTATGAGGAAAGCACTTTGTATCTAATATAAAGGTGAATTATGGCAAGGGCAGGAAGTGTGTCTTATCTAAGAACTGATCTGCCACAAAGCCTAATGCAGTCCTCTGGACACAATAGACAATTAATAAATACCTGTTAAAATGAAAATTAAATTAAATCAACTGTGAATCCTATTCATCAAAATTTCAAACAATTAGGGGGCACAAGGAAGAGTAAATAATAGCCTGGTAAAAGAGACATATTTGTTTTTCTTCAAAACTATTCATCAAGCAACTAGGTTGTTCAGTGGCTAGACAGCCAGATGTGGAGATGAGAGGTCCTGAGTTTAAATCTGGTCCCATCTCTGTGACTGTGGGCAAGTCCCTTACCCCTTATTGCCTAACCCTTACCACTCTTCTGCCTTGGAACTAATACTCAGCATCAATTCCAAGACAAAAGGCAAGGGTTTTTTAAGAGAGAGGTATATTTAGGCTCCATCTAAAACTTCTTAATAATTGAAACTGTCCAAAAGGTGAATAGGCTGCCAAATAACTAATATTTACAAAGCAGCTTACACACACACACACACACACACACACACACACACACATAATTTCATGTGATCCTTACCACAACCCTGTGAGATAGGTGCTATTATGATCTCCATTTTATAGATGAGGAAACTGAGGCTGACAGAGGTAAAGTGATTTTGACCATAGCTACACTGTAAATGGGGGGCAGCTAGGTGGTACAGTAGACAAAGTGCCATGTCTGGAATCAGGAAGACTCATCTTCCTGAATTTAATCCAGCCTCAGACAATTCCTAGCTAGGTGACCCTTTGCAAGTCATTTGATCCTGGTTGCCTCCATTTCCTAATGTGTCAAATGAGCTGGAGAAAGAAATGGCCAACCATTCCAGTATCTTTGCCAAAAAATAGGTTCACAAAAGTCATATATGACTGAAATGACTAAATGATGGCAACACACTGTAACTATCTGGCTTGATTTTTGAATGCAAGTCTTCTTGATTCAGTATAAGATCTTCAAGCAGAGGCTGAAGTGTTGGAGATGTTGTTGAAGTAAGAGTTTAAACTAAATAACTTCTGAGATCCCTTCTAACACTTCCTGAAACTATCACAACAGGTCATGTAGGTCCATCTCTCTTAAATCTCTCCTCAGTCCACTCCATCCTCCATTCAGCTGTCAAACTGATCATCCTAAATCATGTCACCCCTCTCTACAATCAACTCTAGCAGCTCCCTATTACCTCTAGGGCCAAATATAAAATCCAGATTGACTTTTAAAGCTCTTCATAACCAGCTCCTTCCCACCTTGCCACTCTTCTTGCTCCTCATTCTCCTCCACACATTTTCTGATCTAGTGACTGCTCCTCATAAAAGGTGCCCCATCTCCAAACTCTTGAGTGTTTCCACTCTCTGTTCCCCATTCTTAGAATTCTCTCCCTCTTCATCTCTGACTCCTGGGTTCTCTGGCTTCTTCTTCCAAGTCCCAGCTTAAATTTTACAGGAAGGTATCCTACATTCTATAGGAAACCTTTCCCATTCCTCTGAGTAGTGCTTTTCCTTTTGAGATTGTCTCTACTTTCTCCTTTATTTCTCTTGTTTGCACAAAGATATTTGGATGTTGTCTCCCCCCATGGAAACTCCCTGAAGATAGAAGTTGGTTTTTGCTTTTCTTTGTCTTCTGATAACTTAGCACAGAGCCTGGGCACTGTTATCATTCAGTTGTTTTTTCATTCATATCTGACTCTTTGTAACCCTATTTGGTTGGGTTTTTTTTTTTTTTGGCAAAGACACTAGAAAGAATGGTCATTTCCTTTTCCAACTCATCTACATAGGGTAAACTGAGGCAAAAAGGGTTAAGTGGATGCTCAGGGACACAGAGTGCCTGAGGCCAGATTTGAAAAAAATGAGAGTATTTCTGATTCCAGACCACTGTAACATCTAGCTGCCCAGCATTGATAAATACAGATCTATATTATTGTAGCCTTTTCCCACTACCTCTAAACAGCTAAAATTCTCTGTCTCTATCTCTCTCTGTCTCTCTGTCTTTCTGTCTCTCTCCTGCATTCCCTCTCTCTTTCTCCCCCTCTCTCTCCCTCCCTTTCTCCCTCTACACTATCTCTCTCTCTCTCTCTCTCTCACACACACACACACACACACACACACACACACACACACACACAGCCCTAAGCAAAAAATTTAAGGCAAGTTATCAGAGCCACAGTTAAGAGAAAATAGATACTCTGAGACACTAACCAAATACATTTTTCAAAGGATGCAAAGACTAAGTCCCACCCCTGTGTCCAGCACACCAACGGTTGACAACATACACCAATAACATTGTTAACTCAGAACCCAGGCACATAAATCACATTATTTGTTAACAGGATTTAGGGACTTGTTTTTGTACTGAGATAAAAAATATACCAGTAAATTGCTCTTAAGAGTGGAGTTTCTCACACAATTGCCTAGTTGCACAATAAGTTATCATTAGTCTGATAGTTACTAGGAGCCAAACTATGCAAACTAGTGGTAGAAGTCAGCAAAATTAACTGGACCCTAAGCAATTCTTTGGACATCTAAGTGGTACAATGGATGGAGTACTAAGCATGGAGTCAGGAAGACTCCTCTTCCTGAGTTTAAATCCAGCCTCAGACACTTACTGACTAGACGATCCTGGGCAAGTCACTTAACCCTGTTGGACTCAGTTTCCCCATCTGTCAAATAGACTGGAGAAGGAAATGACAAGCCTTTCCAGTATTTTTGCCAAGAAAATGACAAATAAGGTCACAAAGAATCTGATGCAATTGAACAACAACAAGAAGCAGCATCTTACTTGTTAGGCTGAGCAATGTATTCTAAGAGGAGGCAGGAGAGTCCAGGATGCAAAAAGAGCAGAGTAAAATAAACTCCATGATTTTCCTCTGGCCAAAATAATTTCAGTTTGTTACCGCTTTCACCCAAGAGCTTTAAAAATATTCCCTTTCCTCAAATGAATCAGGTTATACTGGTACCCAAACAAAAAATAGCACATTATTAGCATAAAATAACATTAGCATAAATAGAAAAAAGAATCAGGGCATTGAGGGAGGGAAGCTCACATAAGTGGCCTGCTCATTTCAGTAGACCTCATTGGAGCTGATAAACTATGAAATTTCCATAATAATGTAGAACACAGAAAACAAACAACAATTTTATTTGACAGGGAAATTACATCCTGTTACTGGACATAAAGCTCTACAGCTCAGTTCAATGGTATTTTAAAAGCACTGAACATACAGACATATGTTTTAATTTTTAAACACGATTGTAATGTAAATAACAAATCTACCACAATTTAGGTGGTCAAACAGACTGTTAGCATCATTAACTCAGAAGCCTATGGATCCTAATGCTGCATGTGTATTGCTTGGGCCTTCAACCAACTGCCTTTCCAACTCTGTGGATATTAAGACTTGCCAACAACTCCATCAATATGCATCTTGATCAAGGGTCTTTAGGGCCTGTCTGTTTTTGTCTTTCTCACATTTAAACAACTCAGCTGTCCATGATTCCCTCCTTCTGCTTGTTTTTATCCTCTTATTTCTTCATATTTCTCTGTTCATTTAGTTCAAATTATGTTCATTTTCTTTCTACCTTTCATGATCTTTCTCCTTTACTCTCATTCCTCTGAATTCTTCTAAATTATACCATACCTGTGGATGGATTTTGTCATTGTTGTTGTTTAGTCATTTAGGTCGTGTCTGACTCTTTGTGATCCCATTTGGGATTTTCTTGGCAAAGATATTGAAGTGGTTTGCCATTTCCTTCTCCAGCTTGTTTTACTTATGAGGAATTTGAAGCAAACAGCATTAAGTGACTTGCCCAGAGTCACACAGCCAGTAAATGTCTGAGGCCAGATTACCAATCCTGTAAACAGTCTATCCACTGGACCACCTAGGTGCCCATGAATGGATAGGGATAGGGATAGAACCTGTTTTGATTTCATTGATATAGGAAATTCTTTGCTAAAGAGATTCCCTCTACTAATTCAGATTGGCACCTTCTTTGCAACTTCTAGTAAATTACTTAGAGAATGGAGAGGTCATATAGCTAAAGCATTTCCATGTTCATGTCAGTAAGTGGCAGGCCCAGAACTTGAACCCAGGTCCTCCTAATTCTGAGTTCAGCTTTCTACCCACTGAGTCATAATACCCATGTGTGACCTGAAACTAGCCTCCTGCTCTATACCCAATAATCTGCTTCAAAGATATATATTTTCCTCCAAGGAAGATTTCTTTTGCTCAAAAAACCTGTCCAAATGGATGTTGGACAGTCACTGAATTAATTAATAATGATAGGAGAGTTAATTTTGCCTATCCATCAAAAAACTAAACCAAATCTATACAATATGAACTCTTGTATATAGGGGAGAGGTAGGGAAAGGGAAGGATATCACTCACAGAATGTAATTTATCCTATTTCTCTAGGATGAAGGAACTGAAACTCAAAGAGATTAAATGACTTTTCCAAGGTCACACAATGATTAGTGGCAAGCTAGGTCTATAACACAGGTATCCTGATTAGGACTCCATCTATACTTGTCACCATGGTCATGGTGTCATAACAAAACAGAAGGTTATAATGCCAGGGGGTTGGACTAGATGATCTCTAAGGTCACCTTCTAGTTCTGTGATTCTATAAAAAACAATCTTCCAACCAGTTCTCCATTTTGCCTGAGGCTAACCCTTATTGGGAGGGTTTCCTTTCATGAATATAACATGAGTTAAATCATCTGACCCATAGGTCAAAGTACTGAACTCAACCTCCTTTCAAGAATTTCAAATTTTGTTCCTCCTTCTGAGACATTAAAAAATAACAATAAATATCTATGAATCACTTTCTAGAGGTAAAGTATTGCATTGACTGCTGAGGATACAAAGAAATCTAACATACAGAATCTGCTTTCAAGAAGCTTATAATCTAATTGAAGGAAGATACATATATAAATAACTATATTATAATAGAAAACTGATCAGTGCAAAACTGAGATCCAAGGCAAAGTAGCATGAAAAACTGGAGGAGAGAGAAATCACTTTCACCTGGTATATAAGGGTATAGATGATGGGGGAAAGAGGTAGGAATCAAATAGTTCATAGAAGAAGTCCAGAGAATATGAGTGGGACCTTTAAGGAAAGAAAGAACTCAACAGATGGACATGGGGGTGAGAGTCTATTCCAAGTACAAGAAATGTTATGAGCAAAGGCATGGAGATGGGATAAGGATTCTGATAGTCCAATTTGGGAGGAATGTAGAATATGTGAAAAGGAATACTACGAGATAGAGCTGAAAAATAAATCAAAACCAGATTGTGAACTTTTTTGAATACCAGAATCAAGTGTTTATACTATATATGGCAGACACTGAAGATTTTTTTTAACAAAGGAGATGTAGGAGGAAAATGGCATAACAAGTTGTCTTTGCTTACTCTAGATTTTAGTTTGTCTATATACTTCAAAACTATGAGATAATTGTCAGCTTCTTCAATTCACTTGGTTTGATATAGAACTTGCAAAAGGATCTGAATTATATGAATAATTAGGATGTCATTGACTTCCATTATTTGAGTAACTGAAGACTAGTAGACTATTTTAGATTGAATCCTAGACCCAGTTGCAGATGATATAGGGTCAAATCCTGGTTCTAATACTTACTACAAGTATGTAAAATCTGCTATAAGACCCTTCCCTTTCTCCAGATCTCAGTTTCTTCAACTATAAATAAAGAAGGTAGATGAAGTGATGTCAAAAGTCCTTTCTGTTCCCAAACCTATGTCCCTAATTCCTTCCTGGAAGAAAATCTTAATGCTGAAAAAGAAAAGCAAAGAAAAATTCTCTTTCAAATTCAAAGTAAGTACTGTCTTGTTCCTACTTTACCTTGATTTCATCCTGTTTCAACTTTCATGTAAGATTCATATAGTTGATGACAGAAGGAATAAAAAAGCAGTTTGACTCCTTGTGACATATACTCTTGTGGTTAGTATAAAAATTAAATTATATAGTGCTTTATAATTTACAAAGCAATTTATGTAAATTATCATATTTAATCCCCACATAGGCAAGCTAACCTAGCTAACAGTGAAGCAAGGTGCCCTGAGGGAGAGATAGGAGGCAGCATGTACCAAGTAAGTCAAACCACCTTGATCACCATCTCCCCTCAGACCTTTTTAGAAACAGTTCAGTGTTCTTGAGACCAAGAGCCTTAGGAATAGCAATGCCCTTTAAATCATCAGATAACTTCCAGTTCACCCTCCAAAGTTCTCATTAAGGGAAGAAATCACTGTGCAGAAGGTACCAACCTTCCTCCCCACTACTAGCAACTACTGCTAATCCACCATCATCATCAGGCAGCTCTGTGAGTGGCAGCATCTTCCAGACCAACAGACTTGCTTTCAGCCCAAATCTCACAGCCATCATCTGAGGAAGCAACTCCTGTGGAGAAGAATCCAGTCATTCTCACCAACTGCCTCACCCAGGACACCCAAGCCAGCCTAGCAGTAAGGGACTTGAGGAAGAGACAGAAGGCAACGTTAGGTCTTCTGAACCCGAATTTCCACTCTAAACATTCCCACACAGATGGTTGCCATCTGGGTATTTTCTATCTTGTGTAGACCTTTTTTTTAATGTTCCTATAGGCATAATATCATTCATACTTAGATATTTAAATGGAGCTGATTTCATCAATGTGGTTACTTCTTCCTCTGGAAAAGAGCCATACCTTCTTATCCACTGCAATACCTGGTCATGGCTTTATAAATAGCCATTATTATTAGGTCATTTCAGTCATGTCTGACTCTTCATGTCCCCAGTTGGATTTTCTTGGGATAGATACTAGAATGGTGTGCCATTTACTTCTCCAACTCATTTTATTATGAGGAAACTCGGAAAACAGTATTAAGTGACTTGGTCACCCAGTGTCACCCAAGTAGCTATTGTCTGAAGCCAGATTTGAACACAGGAAAAGGAGCCTATTTGGTAATAGCTAGCACCAAAAGAGAGAGTGTTTTTAAACAGTCTAAGGGTAGTGAGATTCCTATTAGCATCTTCTTGTTACCCCACTACTACTCCTAAGGAAGGAGAAACAGTCCAGGACTGAAGACTGTTCCATCTTTTTGACCATCTCATATATCTCTGTGATGCCCCCCCCCCAAATATCCCTTTATGGCCCTCAGGTGAGAAGTTTCTCCATATACTTGAGGAGGCTGATAACCAGACCATAGATACAATCCATTGCTAATGTAATACTTGAGGCTTTCCCAAATGGTTAGTGAACACTTCAGGAGCTTGTGGCTACCAATATAACCTTGGAGAACTTCTGGTCATCTCTTTGCCACAAGGAGACTTCAGGAAAGGACTTTTTTTGTGAAGGGTTGGGGAGAATATTTGTCTTTTCTTGACAGGTTTATGCAAGTATACTGCCCCATATGTTCCATTACACTTATGTGGTGAGAAGACTTACTCGATCCATATATAAGAGAAACAAGGGACTCATATATGGGACTGAATGTGCAGTTCTCATTGCTCAAATGATATAAATTGAGTTCACAGACCAGTTTTACTAGCTATTAACTGGATGACTTTAGGTAAGTCACTTAACCTATAGACCCCATGGTTTTCTCATCTATAAAAGAAGGGAGCTGAGCTAAATAAACTCCAAGGTTGCTTTCTAAATCCTATGAGACCAATAAAAAGCACCTAGGGCAGTAATAAGCCTTTATCTTCTTATTCAGCTGAAAACAATTTGCTTTAAAGATGGCTACAAACATCAACACTCTTTGGACAGAGTATATACATGGTTGGCAATGTGTCAAGGCATTGGTGAATAACTAGATCATAAAAACCTAATATAAGTATTGACAGAAAGATGAAAAAGATTCTTCATTACCACCCTATACTATCAGTAAAGATAGTCAAAAATTGTGAAAATTCACTGTTGACTGGAGTATGGAAAAAGAGGTAAGTCTATCACGTTCTTGGTGGAAATGTAACAGTACAATCTCTGTTTTTTAATCTAGCAATCAGTAAGTTACAAAATTATCATGGACCTTGACTCAATGGCCTCACTTGTAGAACTAGTTCCTAAAAATGTTATTAAAAGGAGAAGAAACCTGTTTTTACAATATTACTCATAGTGAGTTTATTTGTAATAACAAAAAAAAAAACCTGGAAAAAAACATTATACTCAGCTATCAGGGAATAACTAAATAGGTAATAATTTACATAAATGTAATGGGATATTATTGAATCATAAAATATGGCAAATATGAAAACAAAGAAATATGAAAAAACATTCAAAGTAATGCTGAATAAAGAAATCAGAATTCAAATAACAATATGTGTTTTAACTATGATTATGTTTCAAAAAACAAAAAAAATGAACAAATACACAAAAGGAAAAAATCACAATGAAAGGAAAAAGTGAACAAGTATATTATTTTGCTAATGTTTATGTATGCATTATTAAATCAATTTGAGAATCTGGAGTTTATGATTTTATAATTATCACACTTATTTTTTTCCTTTTTTTTTTTAGTGAATGGGATAGTCACTCAATTTAGCTGACACTTGCTAAATTTAGAATTTTTAAATTATCTCCCCCACCAAAAAAAAAAAGATTTCCCAGAGAAAGACATAGTCAACCTCCAAAGGAAGATGTAGCATGGGGAGGACAATTTGGTGGGGACAGATTGTCAGGAAGAAAAGTCAACTTTAAAACTAGCCTTTAGACTAGAAACTGGTGGAATCCACCAATTTTTTGTACCTTTGGATTTCAATTCCATTTTTACTATATTGGCCCTCCTTAGAAGTGTCATGGAGAGAAAAGATTGGTGATAACTCTTTTATAAGAATTCAGCCATTATTGTGCCTTGTTTCAAAACACTTATTTGGAAGGAATTTACAAAGTTTTCTCTGAATGATAGTGACAAGGTGACATGGAGTTTTGGGAAGTACAAGTATGCCTCTTTGTATTCCTGAAAACTTTGATATAAATCAACATGATTTATAGAATATCTATGTAGAACATAGATTTAGAATTTGAAAGGACCTCAGAGATCCAGTCCAAACACTTCATTCATCATCTTCCCTTTGTAACACCCCTCACATTCCTTTAAATTGACACTCAAAAGTTTGCAAATTGGGGATGGGGATAGAAACATGCCCAAATTCTTGGGTGTACCCTCTGAGGCTATTCTTGTTAAACTATCTCTCACAAGCCCCCATTGGTATGTTTTCCATTAACAGTCAGCCATTAGCTTTGATTGACTCTAAGCAGAATAATAAAAACAATACTTATAAAGTATTCTCTCTACAAACCTGAAGACAAGCAGTATCTGTGGTAAGAGCAGTCGCAAACTTAGGGTACAATGGTAGTGAGCCAAACACATGGAAAACATACGTGGTACAGACTATTCACTCTTCTGGAATCATCAGACTTAGAGAACTCCATTCTCTCCTTTGGCAACCCTACAAAGTTCCCCAGTGAGCACAGTATCTCCATTGACTAAGTTGCTTAGCTGAGTTACAGGTGTTTTTCTTCTCCACACATCAATTCTCGATTGCCATGGCTAGGACTCTTTCAAGTCCCTAGCCATTTCTTCTATTCCCTGCCAGAGGTCCCACTCCTTTAAGCTGTTTCTCAGCTTTGAGTGAGGGCTTCTTTGTATCCATGTCTGGAATTTGTCTCTGCTGTGCCTCAAACTCTCTAGAACTTTCTATAGGATAGCCTGTCTCATTCTCAAAGAGTAGTTCTATTACCAGACACCATGGCTGATACATAGTTCATCTTTTGTTTTTTGAAGAGGACTGATGTCATTTTGGGTGATGCCTGGACTTTCATTGTGAACTTGATTTAAGTGAGGCAGAGTTGCACAACATCATCAGCCTCACTCTCTCTTCCGGTGTCATCCAAGCCCAGTGTCAAGACAAAAGCCTATAAGATTGGTGATGGCTTGGGATGTAGTGGGAGATGTTGGCATTTTTGAGATCTGACCATACTCTAACCATTGCAGGGGGGAAGACTTCACAAGCTTGGAATAGATGTTCCTCTAAGTCACCATGGCTGATAGTGGGGTTAAAAAAAAAAAGAATTATACTTTCTTTTTCCCAAAAGTGGAAGATCTGCGTCCATCTCACCTAAATTTCAAACTCTTGAATTGTCTCTAGGACTTAGCTGTTTAAAGTTTCCTGGGGCATGACCAGTTTTCAGGTCAGCCAATCCTATTGATGGTTATGACTCCACTGGGGAGAGATAGTCATACTTTTTAAATAGATTATTGGCTGTTAAAAAAATTGTAACCTCATTATCTGTGACAATATCAATTTAGACCTGAGAGGAGAGAGGTAAAATATCATTCCCTTGGTCTTCTATACCTTCTTTATTTATCTCTCTTTTCAAACTTTCCTTTTTTGTTTGATGGTACACCATTCTAGGTTTTATATCTAAACTATACTCCCTTCTCAGTGCTTTTTTTTAGAAATCTTAACATCCCTCAAGAGCTCATTTATATGCTAACCTAAAGTTATTCATTCTCCCTCTCGCCTTGAATGATTATGTATAGGTCAATCTGTTTGACACAGGAGATCCATACCTTAGATAGAGTAGAAACTCTTTAAGAGCAGAGATGCTTTTTAGTTTTGCCTTTGTATCCTCCATGACTAGCATAGTGCCTAACCCATAGTATAGGCTCTTAAAATGAATGTAGAGTTGGATTGGACTATTTTTGATTGTGCTGTTTATTCCAAACTCAGATTTTAATGAGAGTTCACATTCCTAATATAGATTTATCATTCACAAAGCACCTCAAATTTGTTGTATCTCACAACAGCATATGAGGTCGTGTAATAATTATTTTCATATTACCCATGGTATATGAGGTACTCAGAGAGGTCTAGTACCTCTGGTGAAAGGGCTTGCAGTCTTTTTCAGGGCTGCTCATCTACCTTTGTCCACCTCTCACCTAACTCTCACCTGTGACGCCAAGAAGCTATAACATGTACAGTGTCTAAAACCTGGCAAAACTATCTTGGTAGAGGGCTACACCAGGTTAAGAGTAACCAACAGGCTTCAAACCCATCAGTGATTTGAGAAGATGTCTAACCCAATATGTGAAGACCTTTTCTAGCAGAATGGTGGATGAGAATAATTTGTTCCCACAGCTATGTACACAGCTGTAGCCGACATCATGGAGTCATTAGAACTTGGGCAAACACCAAAGGTGCCAAGGTCATGCACAGCATCTTAGGCCATCACCACTCATCCTGACATTAGACTTGCCAATGGACTTTGATGACTGGAAGAGAGAGTGAGGTTGATGACTTTGTGCAACTCTTTCTAAATCCAATTTGCTCCAAAAGTCCATACATCACCCCTGCTATCATTAGTCCTCTTCTAAAATGAAGGATGAACAACTAGATTACTCCTGTTTTATAGGAGAGGAAAGTGAAGGCCAGAAGAACTTATTTGTTTGTCCAAGATCACATACCTAGTAGTGATGGATGTAAGAATTCTGACCCAAAGTCCAATGTTCTTTCTACAGAGCTCCCTTGTTTTGGGTTCATTTACTCAGTCTATGCAACCTAACTGGATAATTGCCAAATCTCTACCCCATGTTTCCTGTGGTGTAAACACAGAGGGTTCTCAATGCATCATTCCTAGTGAGATTTACTCACAAAGGTTTCCTTATTAGTTGCCGGTGAGTCAGTTTCCCTTAGTCTCATTTTTAGTAACCTGATCAATGAGGAAAAAACTGTTTGGGACTCAACATTTTAATATAATTTGGAAATCCTTACTTCCCAAAGATGAAGCCAAAATGATTGGGGATGTGGAGGTGGAAAGAAGAGATCAATTCCCTTGGCCAACCCACTGACCAATTTAACTGAGAGATGGCCAGATCTCCATTTCACTTTGTGCTGCATAGACATAAACTCACAGTTTAAAGCAAATAGTTTCTTGCACTTTGTTTTTCACTGGAAAGGGTCCCTCCCACCTTCATTTTAGCAAAGCGTGAGACAATGCTTAGAAGCAGCCTCTTTGAGCTTGGAGTTCTTTTATTGTTTGACTGGTCTAAAAGAAGTAGTTTGGGGTTTTCCGTTTCTTTCTATTTGGGGAGTAAGTGTTTGGGGGACGGAGAGGTAGTTAGGTGGCTGAACAAAGCCAGTTGAACAGTTAATGCTTTAACCTTGCGTATAATTTATACAATAAACAAAGTCACATGCTTCTCTAATAATTTAGATGTAAGCAAATGTTGATTTATTCAGGAAGGCTACTGCCAGGAGCAAAGCCTGCAGCATTGAAATTTGAATTAAACTAGGACAGAAGCAGGCTAGTCTATAATAACATTTGTATAATTTTATTTTTGCCCTTGGCTCAGTTCATTTCCTCCTACAGTAGATGCATGAAATTGGTTCTCCAGCCACCTTTAGCTGATGTTCATTGATATCAGGGGTAGGCAGAGAAGCAAGAGAATGTAACCTTTTTAGGCTTTGTGTTTTCAATCGTAAGGCCATGAATTCCTAGGTCATTTATGACAAAGATTATCTTTCTCTGAATTATGTTTTCAGCAAATATCTCAGAACAGCTCCATTTAACCCGCAGATACAGATTTTTCCCCCCTTTTGCTGTGTGGGGACTCTTGGACTGGGATTGTTAAACAGATGCAAATGTTGTGTTGTTTTTATTCCTTTATTCAGGCCTTAGGGCATGAAATCTGAGTTCTCTTACTCTGCTTTCAGCAGTAAAATAAAGGCCCGTATGAGATTCTTTAAATGGTGGGGAATAAATACCAGGCCTCAAAATTAAAGTACCCAACAACCAGCCTGTCACGTCGGCCTCCGGCTTCTTAGACAATGATATGTTGGGAGGAAGTTGGAGGTGTGGCTGGGCCCCAGAGTCCTTTTGGGGATAGGGACTCTAAGGCTGAGAACACCCTTTCCCACCCAGGGTGTGGAAGATAGAAAAATTACTCGGGGTTTTCCCCATCTGAATCCCGTGGATCTTGGACTTTCTGGAGGACGGTAGATGTTGAGCTAAAAGGGACCTTCAGGGAGTTCTTAACCTTTTTAGAGTCATGTACCCCTTTGGCCATCTGGGGAAATCTAGGAACTCCTCTGAATAGTGGTTTGGTTCTTTTTAATCACATAAAATAAGGAGGATTACAAAGGAAGCTAATTACATTAAAATACAGTTATCAAGACATTTTTATTTTTTTTAATTAATCTTGAAACATATGGACCCCAGCACCTCTGATTGAATCTAACCCTTTTCATTTTATTGATAAGGAAACTGAGGCAAAGAGATGGGAAATGACTTGCCCAAGTTCTCATGAGTGATAAAGGGAAGAACAAAGTTTAGAACCTGGGCATTGTGGTACTAAATCCAATGATGTCTCAAGGACACAAAAGAATCCAAAAGATAGCAATTTATTGCAAGACATGCATTCACACTAAACTCATCTTTATTCCTTTTTCAAAAAACATCACCATCAACACCTTTTTTACCTGGAATCCAAAGGGATAAAATTCAGTATTTCTCCGCAGCTCAGAAATTCAAATATGTACACAATATCTCTCAGTCCTTTGTTTAGGCCACAGGAAAAGAGGCCTCCCCACACCAAGAAATCAAAGAAATGGAGTTTATACCTTCTGTGAGATGCCTAGGCATTTTTCCTTCCCAGTCACAATAGACTGGGTCAATAGCAGCCCTTGTGTTTTGGATGCAAATATTACAGTGTCTGAATCTTGGTAACTAAATCTGCTCCCTCCTCCTCTCCCATCCCTGCTGGATTGTGCCTGGGGCGGTTGGGTCCAGCCTCTGCCAGTGAAGCCTTTCAGTGAATCCAGCCCATGTTTTGACTCCATTACAAATTTCAAATAGAACAAAAGCTGGATTTTTGTTGTTGTTGTTGTTGTTGTTTGGCCTGGCTTGGAGTCTGGTTATGAAACTTTCCCACCACTCTAAAAAATATACAGAATAATAGATGGTCAGGCTGAGAAATAGGAGCAACTAGTAATTCCATCAAAGGTTTCTCATCACATCATAAACCGCAATTGCACAGCCTGGGGAGCTTATGTCACTAGGACCCAGAGATAAAATGTTTTGCCTTTGGCCCTGGGGTCATGCAATGGGGAATGCAGCTTTGAGGCTCTGTCCTTTGTTTGCAAGCTGGCTGGGGAAAGGGCACTTGATCCCTGAGGGGAGGGAGAGAGAGAGAGAGAGAGAGAGAGAGAGAGAGAGAGAGAGAGAGAGAGAGAGAGAGAGAGAGAGAGAGAGAGGAGTGAGGAAAAGAAAGAGGGAGACAGAAAGAGAGGGGGGAGAGAGAGGGGGAGAGAGGAGAGAGACAGAGAGACAAAGGCAGAGAGACAGAAACAGAGAGAGACAAAGAGAAATGAGACAGAGAAATGAGACAGAGAAAGAGTGGAGAGGCAGACAGAGACAGAGAGAGAAATGAGACACACAGAGAGAGGGAGAGAGAGAGGAAGAGAAAGAGGAGTGAGGAAAAGAGAGAAGGAGATAGACAGACAAACAGACAGACAGACAGAGACAGGGACAGACCGAGAGAGACAGAGAGACAGACAGAGACAGACAGAGACAGAGAAATGAGACAGAGAGAGAGAGTGGAGAGGCGGAGACAGAGAGAGGGAAAGAGAGCGAGACAGTCTCCAGAGGTTTTGCCATGTAGAGTCCCCCTAGCCTCTCCTGGGGTCATTTTGCTTGACTCCTGAGGGCACAGTTAAACCTTATTCCCTCAAAGGGATAGCTATGAAGATTCAAGTGCTTGTTAGGAGCTCCCAGCATAAAAGCAAAAACTGATGAGTTTGGATAGGATAAGTCCTAAGGCTCACCCAAAGGGGTCAATAGGGAGGAAGGACAGTTTTTATTGTTTTACTGTAAAATTTTCTTTTCTTTTTGCCATTCTTTTTTATTGAGTCAAGATGTCATATGAATGAATGCACCAATTATATATTACTGGAAAGTCTCCAGAGAAAATCATTTCATTCCCCACTTTACAGGCCAGTTTCCAGCTCCTCTTTGTTATCCCCAACTCCTAATCTCTTTCCCTCAACTCCACTACCAACCTTAAAAAATAATTATCCAAACAAATCATAAATAATGTGGTGGTTATTCTCCAACTGACACATATTCACTATAATTTTAGATTTTGTCATTTCTGGTTTTCTGTTTCCCTAAAAGGTTTAATGCTCCAAACTTTTTAACTCCTTTTTAAAATACAAAGTTACCCAGAAGATGGCTAAATTATTACTACAAAAGTAGATATAAAACAATGCAAAGTTGTCCTTTTGAAAATTAATTATTAGACTATATCTCCCATCTAAGAATCAGATGTTTAGTTGTAACATTTTTTAAAAACCAGTAAATGAAGCATTATAATTTCTAATCCATCACTTCAGCATCAAATTGGACTGTAACTTTTATGACATCAAAACAATTGATTATGACTTTTTTCATGTGTGGCTTATAATGCTATCATTGCTATTACTTAAGGTTATATGCTAACCTCCTAAAATAGTTGAAGAGATAAAAAGAAAGCAGTGGTTTATGGTCACACAACTGACATAAAACACAGAAAGAAGACTTTAAATATGACAAAACCTTTTTTAATGAGCATTGGCCAATCATTTGGCAGAACACTTTTATCTATCCACTTTCATTAATCACTTGTGGTTAAACTGATCATGTATCTCATATAGTGGAGGGAGTGTAGTACAAGAGTCAGTGCATTTGACTTGAATCAAGACCTGTCTTCAAATCTCCCCTGTGGTTCACTATCAAATTTTGATCACATACAAGCCCATTTTTTGGAACATCAGTTTCCTAATCTTTAAAATGAGACCAATGCCACCTGAAGTACTTCATAGAATTGTTATGGGGATCAACTGAGAGAAGTCCTTTATAATCTTTAAAATGTTATATAAATGGCAGTTATCATTATTGTAAGCAAAATAAATAAGATTTGGGCTTAAATATATAAGAGATCAGAATATTCCTTTGTCTTTTCTACTGGTCGAGTACAATTCCTTACACATGGCAAGCCCTAAAATATTTTTGGTTGGTTGATTATCCTGATATACCTAAGTGAAAGAAAGTCTATTCTAAATTAAAGAAAATTCGCTATTATTTATCATTTACATGTGCTAACTAACCACTTATACTGGGGATTGAGAGGACTGGGAAAAAGGGGGGGGGGGAGAGGGGAAAGACAGGGGGGTGGGAAGAGGAGGAGAAGAGAGGGGGGGGGGGAGAGTTTTAAGCCATGGGGTAAAATAGCCAGCAACAAGGTGAAAAGAAGTTCATTGTTTCAACAAAATAAAGACTTGAAATTTAAGAAATGGAAACATAACATTAGCCCCAGATTCTAATCACAAGGCAATTATTTTTTAAAGCATTTTCTAAGCAATACACATAGACCTAGGACATCCCCAGGCTAACTTGTGTATCAAGGGACAGATTTTGCCCTTGGATGTATGTTAGTGGTGTGTCCCTAGGGGAAACAAAAGCTCATTTCAGTATTACCCTACCCAAGAATATACTTTTAAAAAGAAGATGCTACTTCAGAAGATGCAAATAAAAATGTATCAGATTAAAATTATCTAGGGGGCAAATGAGATGAAAAGTAAAACTGGGCACCATCACACTAGGTCCACTCCAGTAAAACATATCCAATTCAAAGGAGCATGGAAAAAGAAATCGGTAGCCAGTCTGCTTAATGAATCCATGGCTCTATCAGGGCATTAGAATTAGATTTCAAATCTGCCTTTGTGTGTTAACAGATGTTACCCATGCAAAAGATTCCAGGAATTGATTTAAGAGCAAACACCTAAAATGTGAGTCATATGGTAAAGCACTTTTATCTTCTTATCCCAAGGAAAAACGCTTAGTGAATTTTGTGCTGATAGAATTGGCAGCCCTGAAGGGTAAAGTCCCTTATTAATCTATGTAGTTGGTACGTGTGGAGAAGCTACATGATTTTTTTCTTTTTCTTTTTTTCTTTCTTTTTTTTTTCCTGTTGTTAAATTGCCCTCAAAATGTGTCTTAAAATGGGAGAGTTAGCTACTGAATAAGAGAAAGTGAAGAATCAATTAAAGTTGGAAGGACACTAACAGAACTCTCTTATTTTACTGATGAGGAAACTGAGACAATGAGAAGTTAAGTCACATGGGCAGTAAGGAAAGAAGAGGAATACAAGCCCTAATCCTTGGACTCCAAATCCAAAACTCTTAAGGATTTACTACCACCATCCTCTTGGTTTCTTTTCATTCATTCATTGGGAGCATTTAACAGAAATATCTTTTGCTATTACTGAGAATAAAATGGAAGGATATAAACCTCATAAGAGCACAATTGAGTGGATTTGAAACTTGTTGAAAGGCAGAATTCTATTTCAAAATTAATTCAGGAAGAGGTTTTCAGTAAAGTGGTGGAAGGATCTATGCTAGGCCCAATGCCATTTTTACATTTTTGTTAATGACTTGGACAAAAGGAAAACAAAATATTTCAATAACAGAACAATGAGGTGGATTTGAAACTTGTTGATTAGCTAGATCCAGTATTCCCATATTAACTTGGAAAGAGGTCTCCAGTAGAGCATCCCAAGGATCTGGGGTTGGTCCAATGCCATTTTGCATTTTTACTAATGTCTTAGACAAGGGAAAAAAAAGATAAAATAAAGCTAAGGATGGCTAACACATTGGGATAACAGAATCAGAATTCATGACAAAAATTCTAATAAAAATTAAACCTTTTGCTGAATCTCAGTTCAAATGCACCTTTAATTTCATTAATGTGAGTATTCTTTCCAATTGTACAGATTGCAAACTATCCATGACTGCTCATCTTGTTCCATTTTCATCCATGTCCTTCAGTAAGTTCATGACAGGGGGTCAACCAAATAGGTTAAGGGACTTTTTTGAATTCTCCTGGCATCCCAAGGATAACACTGGTACACACAAGCTACCCATCCATTATCTGTTGTTCTCACAATGGCACTAATCCAATTTCTTTTTTGGTCAGATCTTTTCTTGATTCTTTACACTAATTTTCCCACATACATTTTTTTAATAATGTGGCCAAAAACAAAAACAAACAAACAAAAAACAGCTAAGCAAAGTTATCCCAAAGGTACTCAATGATGAAAATTGAAAAGAAGATTACAAATAGAAGAAAAATGAAAAAGATTTGCAAAAAAAAAAAAAACAGGTTATTTAATATATAGTGAAACTACCACACTCGGATGCCCGTATCACCATCCCTGAGATGCTTATAAAGGTAATAGGAATAGCACTAAATCTAACAACAGGAAATGTCAGCAAGATTGAATCAAATATATACTGTTGCATAAGTCTTAATGTAGTTTAAGCTTTCATAGATTTTTGGAACACTGTAGAGAGGAGGTACTTGGGGTGAAACACTTGCAGGGGCATTATTGTAGCAATATACAAAGTATCTGATGGAAAGGAAGATAAAAAATATTTTTAAACCCTTACCTTCCATTTTATAATCAATACTGTGTATTGGTTCTAAGGCAGAAGAGCAGTGAGGCTAGGCAATAGGGGTTAAGTGACTTGCCCAGGGTCACACAACTAGAAAGTGTCTGAGGCCAGATTTGAACCTAGGACCTCCCGTCTCCAGGTCTGGCTCTCAAATCTCTGAGCCACCCAGCTGCCCCCAATAAAAATATTTGAAAAATCTCAAATCTTATTAATTTCCAAACAGGGACTGTAATAGAAGGTTAAGTCTTTCAGCATACAGAGAGAGAAAAAAGAGTGGAGACCTCTCTTCTCAAAGGGAGGTTCAGGGGAGGCAGCAGATGTAATGGAGAAAAGATTTGGGGATGGTAAAGGGAAGAGGATCTAGAAGAGGACAGCTGATGTTTAGGGTTGGCTCAGAGAGAGGAGAGGGGGTTTGAAGATTTTCCCTCATCTGCCTTCCTTCCTTAGCTATGGCTACTCTCCCAGATTTGCTCTTGTCCCTCTTGTCCCCTCTCCACTACCAAATGGTCTCCCCTTGATCTGTTCACTCACACTTGATTCACAGCTTAGGGAAAAGATAACTACTTTAATGTCAATTAACTCAATCAGGATAATACAAAGGAATAACTGGCAGAGAAAGAATGGGAAAGAATAGTGGGGAAAAGGGGGTCCTGGTCTCTATCTAAAACCCTTTCCCTCCCTCCTTGAGTTTGGGGGGAACTAAAGCTTTGGCAGCCTAAGGCCCCTGAGAGAAAGTCAGGTTGGCTGACCCTGGGTTTGGCCCCTTGGCCACAGTTCAGACCCAGCAATAGGAGCTGAGGTAAAGTCTGACAGATTCAAAATGCCTTTTCTCAAGTTTCTCTTGTTTGGGTCCCTTCAGTTAGGAAGTGTTGGGGGGAAAGGTTTCCAGTTAAAAGCAGGAAAAAGTCTTATTCCACCTTCTCTCTTTGGCTTCTCCCGACTGAGAGACCAATTACTCTTCCAGCCAGAATCTTCTGCTCTTCAAGATTCCAATCTCCTGGGGCCCCTCCCCCAAAGAGGAGAAAACTCTTCCTTTAGTGCCAGCCTCTGTCACAGGACTTATGTCCCTACTCACTCATCTTTATAAGATCTCTGTGAGGATCATCTATATAATAACTGATGACATCCTCTATCAGCATATCAATAAGAAATAAGCAGGCTTTTGCAAGCAATATTCAACAGACTACAACTCCACAGTCTTTAAAACTGAAGGATATAAAGCATACAACATTCCATCTAGCTTGTTATTCACATTTGAGTCTATAGAATGAAACACCCCCCACAGATTCTTTTTCAAACAAGGTAACTTCCATCCATCCCTATATTAGGATCATTTAGGATTCCTTAGAAGATGTAACAATAAAATTAAGCCTGATCAATCATACTGATGATAAAAAGCAGGGAAAACATGAATTAGGGATATGGATGCTCACTTAAAGGAGTCACTGTTGTGATGGAGATCCAGCACTGAGTCCAGATTGAGGACATAGATGGTGAGGTTCACTAGATGCCCCTATTTGTGTATGACACTGGGTTGATTTCATTAAACCCCAAGATATGGAAATGTTTCCTAGAATAGCTAAGTAATCAGCAAGAAGAGATTGGTCTATTCATCTATATAGGAAAGACCAAATGGACAAAAGATGCCTAGAACCTAGATTTGTGTGTGTGCGTGTATGTGTGTGTGTATGTGTGTATGTGTGTATGTGTGTGCATGGATAGATATTCTATATAATTTATCCAATAGTATAAAGATCTTGGTTAGATAGGAAAGATGGACTCATAGTTGAAAAGGAGGAGGAAGATAAATGTATGGATTGCTTTAGGGAAACTGCAAAATTTCTTCTTTTCAACAGAAACATTTTATCAGTATTGTTATAGCAAGACTTGTTCCTCCACTGCTTATGAAGAGCTAAAAATAAAGATCTCACAGAAGGCATGTGATGTATGATAGGTGTGAGCAGGTTGCAACATATAACTAATAAGGAAATCTGAAGAACAGATATAAAGGATGCCATCAAAGAATTGTTTGTCAGAAAGAGAAGGTAGCCTAGTCACATAATGAACACAAGGGATGAAGGTAGACAGAATGCTCTACTATAACCTAACAATGTCAAGAGAAAGCAAAGAAGACCTCTAACAATTTGGATAGACCCCTTCTGATGAGCTTTGGGGAAAATATGGACAAATTACAGAGAAAGGATAATCATGGATGGTTACAACCTACATAATTGGAAAGAATTCTCAAATTTGTAATGAAATCACAAATCCTTTTGAGTAATGTACAGGTTTTATATAACTTGAACTTTTCTATTGGCATAGAAAAGGGAAAAATGTAAAGTCTTATACTTGGGTTCAAAAAGTAAATTTCAGAAGAACAATATGGGGGAAGCAAAAGATCTGGGAATTTTGACTGTAACTTTAATATAAGTCCACAGTATGTAAGTGAATACAAATCTAGACTTCCTAACATATAAGACTAGGGAGCTGATTGGTAGTCCTGCTGTTACTCTGCCCTTGCCAGACTACATCTGGAATACTATGTTCATTTGGTACTGCATCTTAGGAAGAACATTAATAACCTGGAGAGCATTCCAGAGACCAAGCAGTCTAGTGAGTGAACTCAATATCATACCATATGTAGATCTTGGAAGAACAGTCTGGAGAAGAGAAGTCAGAGAGGCTATGATTACTGTCTTCAAGCACTTAAAGATCTATCAAGTGAAAGAGGGACTAAGATTGTCATATTGGGTCTACAGAAGTAGTGAGCAAAAGTGACAAAGATGCCAATGTAAGCTCAATGTAAGGGAAAGCATCCTAGGAACTAAAGCTTTCAGAAAGTGGAAAGGGCTGTTTTAGGAAGAAGGGAGATTCCCCTTCCATCCCTAGAAGCCTTCAAGCAAAGGCCAGATAACCAATTGTCCACTGTATTCTAGATGGTATTCTTATGCAGGAATGGACTGAGCTGGAATTTGAGTTTGCTTTCAATTCTGAGATCTATGACCCTGTGATTCTGTGCCTGATAGTGAAGGGGGTAGCTGACATGATAGGGGAAAAGTTGCTTTAATTGATGTCATTCAATAATATCAGTAATAGTATATTTACATCCCACCATAAAGAGGTAAAATTACCTCCAGCATCAGTAAAGAATTCCTCCAGCATCAGTTAGCTCATGGTCCCTTTTGAACATTCTTCCTCTAGAACTCGCTGCTCCCAGTATCACCATCCCATTTGACATCACTTTCACAGACCTAGTTAACAAAAACAGATGGGATTATATGCATCTTAAAGGAAGCAAAAGGTCACCATCAAGTCATCTCACTAGGTATAACTAATAAATTACAGAAGAGACTTTCAGCAAGCTAAAATGGAATTCTTTTCAATCAGCAAACCAGCCATTTTAGAGGACTTACTATGCACGAGGTTCTCAACTAGGTGTCACTGGGGATGCACAGTGCAAAGCTTTGACCCTTGCCCTTGTGGAGTTTACAATCAAGTTTCCACTTTTCTTATCAATCCTATGAGTCATCTACTATTTCCAACTATACATTTTAAGGCTGGACTATAGCTAATATCTTAATCTCAAAGGCTAACCCTACTTGTTATTCTGCCTGATGAATCTTTAGTCTTAGGATCATAGATTTAGCACTGAAAGAGATATGAGAAGCCCTTGAGTTCAACTCACCATTTTATGGAGTAAGGGGCTTAGACCTGGAGAATTGCCCAGAGTAACAGTGAATAAACAAATGTCTAGCCGATTTGGACAAACTCATGAATGTTCTCCAACCTCTGAGGTGATTCTCAGAGAAACTTAAAACCTGGTCTTTTGACAACAGCTTGGGCACTTACCTTTAACTTTCCAAGGACTCATTCACATGCAGGCCAGGCACTGACATTATTGTTCAGCTGGGGGCATATTTAATTGCTGAATGCTCTGCAGATGTCTCCCGAGCTGGATAGATAAAGGCATTTAGGTTGCTGACTTATAAAAGGAATACACGCTTCCTTTCTCATGAAAATTCCTACATTTCTTGGTGGAATTTTCAAGGATTCAAAGATGCATTTCCTATATGTAGAGTGATATATACATATGTGTATATGTATATATTAATGAACATTTAGTAAATGCCTACTATGCGCTAAGCACAGCACTAGGTATAGATATTGATATAGATATATGTATACATGTGTATTTTATTTACAAATGTATTACATGTACATCTATATTTCTATGCATAATATATATCTGTATTTTCTACATTGCTTGGTACCTATCAAACATATTTGTTTTGTTTCAATAAACTAACTTCATTACTAAATGAAAGATTTTATGCTTTTAAAAAAAGATCCCACATAGTTTTCTCTAAATGTACAATATGCCCTCTCTCTCATCTGATTCTGAAATGATCCTTTTAGCTTATAGCTTACAAGGAAGGACTTTATATTGCATATTAATTTTTAAATGTTTCTCAAACCCCTCTCAGCCTTCATAAGAAACCCAAGAAAAATCAGATAAAAATGAATTATTTGTAATACGGTTTTGTTTAATGACATGGGAGTTTTGTCATTCCCATTTCCCTGTGTCACATCGGGACACCTCCATTATGGCTGCTTAGGTGTCTGACAATTTGTCAGAAAGCTAGCCATAACTTAGGCGGAAAACTGGACTCCATTAAAAAAACATTAAAAGCTGAGAGGGAGGCAACTTGATGTGGCATGGCTCCCAGCAATGAGGAAGCATGAGTGCATGCTGAAGCTTAGAAATAGAAAGTGATGTCCTCATAAAAACATGGCTCTAGGCTGGTGTGCCACTAGAAATTCTTCTGTCAGTTTAGAATATTTAGCTCTAAGGGATTTCTACTTTCAAATGTATCTTTGGATGCAAAATAGGCTGCACAGGCGGAGATAGCATTGAAGGAGGGAGAGCAGCATTTGCTCCCAATTATTCCCAGTTTATGGTAAACTGAAAGATTTTTTTTGCAGATAGAATATTTGATCAGAAAATATTGCATGTGAGTTAGGTGAGTTTCCTTACTGGTGTGAAGTCATCTGCCAGCTTTCATAACTGGTACATGTTGCTGATAACTGATAGAGAGAAACAATATTAAAAGCTCCAGCACTACTAGTTATCAAGGGAACCTTTCAGCCTAATTGGAAAGCTCAAAGCTTCAGGCATCTAGATTTCTTGGTTTCAGGCTCTTCTACAGCATTCCAATGCAGTATAACCAATCAATGATGCGATGCCATGCGCTGTACCAACATGTGACTAGTTAGCTCCCCTGGGTTTTGTATTTGACTTGTTAAACTGCAAAAAGAGTTGGCGGAACAAACAGAAATGTAACTCTTCAGTCTCTGACTGACAACATTTAAAATAAGCAAATAAACAAGCTTCAGGACTCAAGCAAGGGGGTGGTAGTGGAGGTAGGGTGTAGAAAAGAACTCAAAGTTTAAAAAAATATATTCATTCATATTTACATGCATTAAGTATAAGCCACTTGTATCAGGTTCTTGTTTCTCTAGGTTCTAAGCAAAGGGGTTATTCCTTCAAGCGGTCTGTGTGTGCATCATCGACTTGTGATATGTGAACGATTTATGATAATATGGCAGATTCCACTAGAAAGCTGGAGAATAACCTCTTTTTGGAAGAGTGGATAATATTTTTCATTAGTCTTCAGCCATAAGGCTGTTACAGATATCACATTAGAAACTAACATCCCAAGAAAGTTCAGTATCACCCATTTCCCAATGCATCGACCATGCCCCTTCATCCTACTCAAAACTACTCTCTGGTTCTCTATTGTCCCTAGAATAAAATGTAAAATCTTCAGCCTAGCACTCAAGTAAGTCTCTAAAATCAAGCTCCTAGCTCCCTTTCAGCTCTTCTATCTGAATATTCCCTTTTCTGCATTCTCTGTTCTAGTAAAATTAACCTGCTAACTGGTCCCACAGATGAGTTGCTGCTTCTTACCTCTAGAAAAAATGTCTTCCTCAACTCCTGTTGGAATCCATTTAGCTTCTTTCAAGACTCATTTCAGGTGCCATTTTAATATGATCCTTTCCTGATCTATTCTATGTGTAACACTCAATAGAACTGGAATTCACTTTGTTTTATTTTATATATACTTTATATTTAATTATCTCTGAATTTGGTATTTCTTTGTAGTAGAATGTACTCTGAGAGTAGGAACTCTTTCTGTTCTGTCTCTTGACTTTATGTCGCTAACACCCAACACATTTTTCCCTAGTAAGTATATATACTATATAAGTATAGTATATTAAGTATACACTGAATAAATGTTTTTTAAATGGAATGGAATTGTTTTACATAGGAGTTGTGTCATTTCCACCTCCCTGAGATGCCTTATAATTTTCTTCATCATTCTCTTTCATTAAACAGACCCCCAGCCCTTCCAGTCAATCCACTAATAGAGCAAAATTAGTTTTGATATATGATAGGATGCATCTTAGAATATTTCTGATATAATTATGAGGTATTGATTTCAATCTGACTCTTCAACAGATAGGACAGGACAAATCATTAAACAAAATAGGAAAAGGAACACCAGTTCTGAAATCAGAAGACCCAAATTCAAATCTTAGCCCATATGTTCACTTGTTTTATGACAGACAAATCACTTCTTGTCATTTCAGGTTTCCTCATCAGTTAAACGAACTAAAATTTTCTTACTACTCACCTCAAAAGTCATTATGGAGGGCAGTTAGGTGGCTCCATAGATTGATGGATGGTCTAAAGATGGGAGGTCCTGGGTTCAAATTTGAACTCAGATACCTTCCTAGCTGTTTTACCCTGGACAAATCACTTAATCCCCATTGTCTAGCTCCTACTGCTCTTCTGCCTTGGACCCCAAACACAGAATTGATTCTAAAATGGAAGATAAGGGTTTGTTGGGGGTTTTTTCTTAAGTCCTTGTGAGAAAAATACTATATAAACTTCAGAATGCTATGTAACTGTGAGCTATTCCTATTCATCTGACCTTTGAGATTTCATAGTCTTCCAGTGTCCACTAGGATAATTCCTTAAAGGGACACCTAGGTAGTAACTAAGAAATTTAAAAAAACACTTTGTGTTAGTGAAGCATCAGTTCACATCCACACTCAGCTCCTTTCTGATTTCTCCTACTGTGACCTTCACAGAGTTACCTTCATTTCCCACATCTGACAAGTTTTAAACCTCTGAAATCAAATGACAAATGGGCCTCTGTTATTGCATTTGGAAGGAAATCCCTCATGATCTCATTTCTTCCTGTACCTCAACCTAGAAGAAGAAAAAATAAACCTTACCTGTCCCAAAATTATTGAGGATTTCTTTCTAACTTTCAGAGGAGAAAGACAAACTTGCTCAAGAGATTTATATAAGCTGCATCAACTTAAACAATGTATTTTTTAAATCTATAAGACAAGAAAAATAGAAGGTTGAAAAATATTATTTCAAACTAAACTTATCATATCTACTTGTAATTATTTGCATTTAAAGTTCATTCATACAGATAGGATCAAGTATAATAAAATTATTCTTTAAAGATTGTATCCATTGACATTTCTGGTTCTATCCTCAAGATAATTCGCTACAAGGCTGGAGAGATGAATTTTGAATGTTTCTCCTTGTGTGCTAATAAGGAAACAGTGACAATATCATCAAAAAAAGGAAACAATTATAATATCATCCATCAGCCTTTATCACTATACCAAAGGAAGAGACAGAAGAAAACATTTGGGAAAATCACTCAGAGAAATATCTTAACTCCTAATGAATACTGACATCAACGTTGTAAATAAAATATTAACATAGGCTATAGCACTATATCAGAAAGATTATTCACTATGACCAGCTTAGATTTAACCACAAGGTGCAGGATTGGTTCTTTATTGGGAAAACTATAAACATAATAGACCATACACATGCCATAATAGACTATAAACATAATAGACCAGAGACTATAAACATAATAGACCATTATAGACCAAGAATAATATAAATTATGCTTATGTCAATAGATGAAGAAAAACCTTTTGACAAAATAATACATTTTTGTTAATAATCCTGAAAAATATAGGAATAAATTGATTTTTCCTTAATTTGGTAAATAGTAATAATGTTAAAAAATTTTAAAACAATATTTTATATATAATGTAGTTAACTAGCTTTTCTAATAAGATTAGAATTAAGATAAATATATGCAATCACCACGTTACTTGATGTTGTTATAGAAATACTAACTATAACAATAAGGAAAAAAAGAAAAATTGAGGCAATCAGCAAAGGGCAGAAAAGGAAACAAAATTATCACTTTTGCAAGATGATATGATGATTTACTTAGAAAACCCTAGAGAATCAACCGAAATAAGAACTTTAACAAAGTTTCAGGATAAAAAAATAAACCCATATAAATCATCAACATTTCTATATATTACTAACAAAAGCCAACAGGAAGAGATACAGAGAAATTCCATTCAAAATAACTGTATGTAATATTTTGTAGTCTAAGATACTCAGAAGCTATATGACTATACCCACAAAATAATCTATATAGAAACAGATTTAAACAATTAGAGAATTGTTGATTGCTCATAGGAGCATGTTGATAAAATAAAACGACAATACTACATAAATTATTTATTTGTTCCATGACATGACATCAAACTACCAAATGATCAATTTAAAGACCTAGAAAATGTAATAATTAAACTCATCCCTAGGAACAAAAGGATAAGAATTTCAAGAGAAATAAAGAAGAAACATGGGAAGGAAAGGTCCCTAGAAAGTACAGGTCTTCAAATATACCACAAAGCAATTATCCTCATAACTATATGGTATTGGTTAAAAAAATAGAGAAGTTGATCAATGAAATAGATTAAGTATACAACATACAGAAGGTCACATAAACAAAGAAAAAGTTCAAGGAATAAAACACTTTTCACAACTATGATATGGAAATGTTCATGAACAAAAAGGAGGCAAAAAATGTCCCAAAAGTTGACATGAACAATTTTGATTATATACATTTTTAGTGTTTGCACAAACTAAGCAAGAGAAATTAAAAATAGAAGGGAAATTGTTATGTGTAGAGGGGAAAGTATTTTTAGCAAGTTTCTCTGATAAAAGTATCATTTGCAAGATATATGATAATTGGTTCAAATTTTTGAGAACAAGGATATTCTTCAAAAGACAAATGGACAAAGGATATGAAAAGGAGAAAATAAAGAAAATTTAGGCTATCAGTACCCATTTGAAAATATCCTGCAAATCAGGATTAATCAGGGAAGTGCAAATTCAAACAGCATAGAAGTTCCAGCATACCTATCAATTTGCAAAAATGAAAAACAAATAAATAAATGCTGAGAGGCTCTAGTAAAACAAATACATAACACTATTAATGGGTCTGCAAATTAGTGTAGCCATTTTTTCCTTTTAAACATTATTTTATTTGGTCATTTTCAAACACTATTCATTGGAAAAAAAAGATCATTTTCTTTTCCTTCCCCCCCCCCCCCACACACCTCTCCCATAGCCGGAGTGCAATTCCACTGGGTATCACATGTGTTCTTGATTTGATTCCATTTCCATGTTGTTGGTATTTGCATTAGAGTGTTCATTTAGAGTCTCTCCTCAGTCATATCCCCTCAACCCCTGTTGTCAAGCAGTTGCTTTTCCTCGGTGCTTTTACTCCCACAGTGTTTCCTCTGAATGTGGATAGTGTTTTTTTCTCCTAGATCCCTGCAGAATGTTCAGGGACTTTGCATTGACACTAATGGAGAATTCCATTACGTTCGATTGTACCACAATGTATCAGTCTCTGTGTACAGTTTTCCTGGTTCTGCTCCTTTCACTCTGCATCACTTCCTGGAGGTTGTTCCAGTCTCCATGGAAATCCTCCACTTTATTATTCCTTTGAGCACAATAGTATTCCATCACCAACATATACCACAATTTGTTCAGCCATTCCCCAATTGAAGGCATCCCCTCATTTTCCAATTTTTTTGCCATCACAAAGAGAGCAGCTATGAATATTCTTGTACAAGTCTTTTTCCTTATTATCTCTCTGGGGTACAATCCCAGCAGTGTTTTGGCTGGATCAAAGGGCAGACAGTTTTTTATCACCCTTTGGGCATAGTTCCAAATTGCCCTCCAGAATGGTTGGATCAATTCACAACTCCACCAGCAATGAATTAATGTCCCTACTTTGCCACATTCCCTCCAGCATTCATTACTTTCCTTTGCTATCATGATAACCAATCTGCTAGGTGTGAGGTGATACCTCAGAGTTGTTTTGATTTGCATCTCTCTGATTATAAAAGATTTAGAACATTTTTTATGTGCTTATTAATAGTTTTGATTTCTTTATCTGAAAACTGCCTCTTCATGTCCTTTGCCCATTTTTCAATTGGAGAATGGTTTGATTTTTTGTACAATTGATTTAGCTTTGTAAATTTGAGTAATTAAACCCTTGTCAGAGGTTTATATGAAGATTGTTTCCCAATTTGTTGCTTTCCTTCTGATTTTAGTTACATTGGTTTTGTTTGTACAAAAACTTTTAATTTGATGTAGTCAAAATTATTTATTTTACATTTTGTTAGTGTAGTCATTTTGGAAAACATTTTGGAACGATGTTCAAAAAGTCACTAAACTGTTATACTTTGACCCAGTAAAAATTCTATTAAACCTGAAAGGAATCTAAAGAGAGCAAACAACAAAAGAAAAGGACCCATTTGCACAAAAACTATTTCTAGTAGCTCTTTGTATAATGGCAAAGATCTATAAATTAAAAACATGTCCTTCAATTGTGGAATGACAACAAATTTTGGTATATAAATGAATAGAATATTTTATTACTGTTGAAAAATGACAGCTTCAGAGAAATCTGAGGCTTGTATAAGCTAATGAATTGTGAAATGAGCAGAATAAAATTATATAAGCAAACTTTGAAAGACACAAGAACTCTAATCAATGTAACAACTGACCAGAATTCCAAAGGAATGATGACAAAGACTTTTATTCCGCCTCCTTAAAGAAAGGTGATGAACTAAAGATGCCAAATAAGACAGGTTATTTTTGTATGTGGGTAATGTGGGAATTTGTTTTGTTTGATCATACATATTTGTTACAAGGTAATTGTTACTTTTTTGTCCTACTGAGGTGGGAGAGGGGGTTGGAAGGGAGAAGGTAGTTAAAAGTAAAAAAAAAAATGAGAAGAGAGCAGAAGAAAGGTAAAAAGGATTCACAAACAAGTTAACAGACCTTTGAAAAAAGTTGCATGTTGAAATTAGAGACTTCAAAAGAAAAGTAAGCTCTATATAACAGACATTCACAATTTCATGTACAATCCTCTCATTTTATTCCACAATGTACAATGGAAATACTCATTATATTTGGTGATTGTTAAATTCAGAACAAAAAGAGGGGAAAATCCTTTGAATGACCAGGAAAAGGGGCAATGGAAATACATAGTTCCAATCATCCAATTACCAAGCCAACAGAGGAAAAAAAGATTTTAACTTACAGTCAATTAATTTCTTCCCTCTGATTGCATATCTCCACTTTTAAGAGATAGGCAAAACTTAAACTTAAACTAAAATATTTAAAAGCTAACTTTTGTTTTTAGTGATTTTTCTGCCTTTATCTGATTTGTCCTTATTAAAAATACATCTAAAATTGACTGTGTCTCTGGCTCAAAAATGTCGGTCGAGGAACAGTTAACCTTGAGGCTTCTAATGCTATTTTCTTTATACTTTAGAAGTGTTTCCCCACATGAATCCACACCATGATATCATGAAAATATTTCTGCCTGGTTGAGGTCACAGCTGGTGAAGTCATAATTTGGAAGAGAAAGGGTAAAGAATAGCAAATCAGTCAATTATCACTTTAACAAACACAGGACACTGCTTTTACTAGATAATGACAAAAGTGAATGAAAGACAGCAAAGTGGTTTCGTTTTGTTGTTATTTTTCAATCATGCCCAACTCTTCATGATGTCATTTGTTGTTGTCTTGGCAAAGACACTGGAGTGGGTTGCCCAAGGTCATACATCTAAGAAGTATCTGGAGCAAGATTTGAACTCAGGAAGGTGAGTCTTCTTGACGCCAGGTGGTATGATGGATAAAATACCTGGCCTTAAGTCAGGAAGACTCACCTTTCTGAGTTCAAATTTGGCCTCAGATACTTTCTAAGCTATGTGACCCTGGCAAGTCACTTAACCCTGTTTGTTTCAGTTTCCTCATCTGTAAAATGAGCTAGAGAAGGAAAAGGCAAATTCACTCTAGTATCTTCTACAAGAAAACCCCAATGGGATCACAAAGAGTCAAACATGAGGGCAACTAGATGGCTCAGCGGATTGAGTGCCAGGCCTAGAGATGGGAGGTCCTGAGTTCAAATGTGGACCCAGACACTTCCTAGCTGTCCGACCCTAGTCAAATTATTTAACCCCCATTGCCTAGCCCTTACCGCTCTTTTGCCTTGGAACCAATACACAGTATTGATTCTAAGATGGAAGGTAAGGGCTTCAGAAAAAAAGAGTCAGACAAAATCAAAATTGAGAAGAAAATATATTTTGGCAGTAGGAAATTTGTCTCAGATACTTGGGTTTTATTGCTAAACCAAGCTCAGTAATTTTGTTGGTGCACTGATACATCTCAAGTACCTCCACATCTCAAATTTGAAGGGTTTGCCATTTTTTAGTTTCTTTTTATTTAATGGGGCAAAAAAGATAATATAGCATGTAATGCTAAAAGGCAATTCATGCTCAGAACTTCCTAATGACTGAAGCAACCTAAATATGTAATGTATTAAATTTATATGTATGATACTAAAGCTGCATAAAATAGCAAGTTTAAATACCATTAGACTTCAAGTGGAGTCTGGATGGACCATATGTTAGGAATGTTGTAGAGAGGATTTCTGCCATGGTGGGATGACCTCTAAGGCTTCTTCCAATCCTAAGATTCTTTGATGTTATTGTTCTAAGAGGTCACTGAGGCTGATTATATTGTTGTAAACATTCATGCAAGACAAAATTAATGAGTCTACTAGAAATGTCCTCATAATTTGAAGGAAAGAATCAGTTATTTTGATGCTAGATATTAAGGTGTAAAGGTTTAAAAAGAAGAAACAAACAAATGAAGGAAGGAAGGAAGAAAAAAACAAACAAATGAAGAGAGAAAGAAAGAAAGAGAGAGAGAAAGAAAGAAAGAAAGAAAGAAAGAAAGAAAGAAAGAAAGAAAGAAAGAAAGAAAGAAAGAAAGAAAGAAAGAAAGAAAGAAAGAAAGAAAGAAAGAAAGAAAGAAAGAAAGAAAGAAAGAAAGAAAGAAAGAAAGAAAGAAAGAAAGAAAGAAAGAAAGAAAGAAAGAAAGAAAGAAAGAAAGAAAGAAAGAAAGAAAGGAGGGAAGGAGGGAGGGAGGGAGGGAAGGAAGGAAGGAAGGAAGGAAGGAAGGAAGGAAGGAAGGAAGGAAGGAAGGAAGGAAGGAAGGAAGGAAGGAAGGAAGGAAGAGAAAAATGGGACAAAAGAATCTCCCTCCTTTTATTTGAAAAGTAGAGGTCTATGGGTATAGGATGTTGCTTAAACTGTCAGATGTTTTGGTTGGTTTTACTTAACAGTTTTTCCTTATTACAAGGGAAGATTCATTTTATGCTTGGTGTGATATCTAGGAATGTCTGTGTTATAAAAACAAAAGGAATCAATAAAAATAGAAAAGTAATAAATAGGATCATAGAAAAATATACCTAAGAGAGAGTTGTACTTAAAATAGTCTTTCTAGGCTTCACTGCCAAGCCAATGTGAAGATAACCTGCCTAATACGGACATTTGCAAAGAAAAGGGTATATTCAGCATCCTGAGAAGATCTTCCAATGAGAGGAGACAAAAGCCCTGATTTTGGAAGTAGAGTTCCCAAGACTTCTATTTGTCCCTAGGAAAGGCCTAAACCCATAAGTGACTATCACATGTCATCCTCTCTCCTACAACATTTTCTGGGGCTTCTTCTTGCCTCCTCATCTTCAGAAAGTATGTTTGGCTGGTGGAACAGAAATCCTTAAACCTTGAGGAAAGGGTCATGGCTTGAATAGATAATATGAAATAAAAGAATTTTTATATTTCATGTTTTGCATTTCTTACCATGGTCCTAGGTTCATCAAACATGCACTGCTACTAATCAATAATTACTTAAACTAGTAAATGATTATCCCAGCCAATAAGTGTGTAAACCAAACCACTATCCCTCCTTATAACAGGATCATAGATTTAGGGCCATTAGGCTTATCCTGGGGCAATTAGGTGGTACAGTGGATAGGGTATCCAGCCTGGAGTCAAGAAGAGACTCATCCTCCTGAGACACTTCCTGGATAGGTAACCTTGGGCAAATCTTTTAACCTTGTTTGACTCAGTTTCCTTATCCATAAAATGAGCTGGAGAAGGACATGGCAAACCACTCTAGTATCTATGCTAAGAAAACCCCAGAACTCAAACAAAACTGAAAAACAACTGAACAACAACAAAGCCTCTCTTATTCATTTTACAGATGTGAGGAAATGCAATATAGTCGAAAGAATGGGGGAAAAAACCTGTTAAGCAACTCTAGGATTTGAATTCTCCTTAATCTACTTACTACCTCTGTGGCCTTGGGTAAATCACTTAGCTTCTTTGAGCTGTTTCCTTAAATATAAGTTGAGGGATCTGGACTAAATGACTTGCAAGATTCCCTTCCATCTCTAAAACTGTGATTCCTTGAATCTTAGAAAGGTTAAGTAGTTTGTTCAAGGTCACAGAGGATTCATATTCATGTCATCTGACTGAAAATTTATGCACATTTATGTTTAGTCTTCAGAGATGACCTTGTGTGGTCAAGAGAAGTCATACTTGCAGGCCTCATTGCTTTGCACTTTGGGTGAGAAGATAGATAGCAGCAAAGACCAGAAGTTAAATCAAGATTCCCTATGATCTGTCTCCTGGAATCCCAGAGCTCTTTCTCCTTAGGCTGAAATGGAGAGACAGAAGGATTATTCAGGAGGCAGTGAAGAGCCTGGGTCACTGTGCAATAGCATAGACAGACAAAATTGGGAGAGATTAGACTCATAGTCTAGAAGTGAAGACACAGGTCACTTTTTTTCACATTTTTTAAAGAATATTTTTCCATGGTTCCATGATTCATAGGTTACTTTAAGAAAGAAGTATTGAGGGGCTGATAGGTGGTATAGTGAATAGAGTCCCAGGTCTGGAGACAGGAGGACCTGGGTCCAAATCTGGCCTCAGATACTTCCTAGCTAGTGATCCTGGACAAGTCACTTAACTCTGATTGCCTAGTCTTTGCTGCTCTTCTGTCTTACAATTGATACTAAGACAGAAAGTAAGGGTTTAAAAAAAAGAGAGAAAGTACTATTGAAAGTATATTTTCCTATTTACCCTGCATCCCTTTTCACCAGAGAGAAAAAGAGCATGAGTGTTCAAAGAAGAGCAGCACCTCTGGTGTGAGAACTTGCAAAGTCCATTTCAGGGCTGCTCACCCACCTTTGATATCTACCTGGCACTCAACCCTCACCGAGGGCTCCAAAAAGTTGTAGCATGCACAGTGGTTATGCCCCAGGAAACTAGCTCAGCAAATGGCAAAACCAGGTTGAGGGTAACCAACAGGCCTCACACCCATTGATGAGTAAGGGGCATGTCTACCCCAGATATGTAAAGGCTTCTCTAGTGGAATGGGTAGATGAGAGTGATTTGTCCCAATATTCATGAAAGTGACTGAAACAGGCTTTGTGGAGCCCTTAGAGCTGGGTCAAACATTAAAGATGCCAAGGTCATTTGCTGCATCCTGGCCATCACTAGTCATCTTAATTTTTGCCTTGCCACTGGACTTTGATGACTTTAGAATAGAGAATGAGGCCAACAACTTGGTGCAATTTTGCCTCACTTAAATCCAACCCATGCACAAGTCAAGACATTGCCCTATGATATTATTGGTCCTCTTTGAAAATGAAAAACAAACAACAATATTTGTGTATTGTTTTTCATGACTAATATTGAATGATAGCAAAGAAGAGACATGGAGCATGAAAAAGTGGGGGGCAGAGTTAATTTTAAGAACCTGGAGGTAGACAAAAGACATTATGTTGTAGACTGGAACCCATAGAGAGTAATCTCCAGAAGATCCATTGATGGCATGGACCTGATCTGGGTCCTAGGGTTTGGGACTAGTCAGTAGCCTTCTGAGCAGTCAGAGGAATGAAATGTGCAAAGGTGGGAACAGAAAAGTCAAATGCAGATAGAACAAAGGCAACAATGTGGGATGTAATGAGAGAAAGGTGCTGTTAGATAAAGGCAATGATATTCCCAGAAAAAGAAAGCATTCTGAAAGCAGCCTTTGTGAAGATAGGCTTCCCAGGGAGAGATGGAGCTTAGGAAATCTAGCTTCTAACTGCATCCTGGGAGAAACATTGAAAAAACTGAAACAAAACAAAACAAAAGGCCTATTTGGGTCACAATTTTTTGTAATTTTAAAAAATGTATAAAAAGATATAAAACATTAACAGAAACAGCTATAATTTTGACAGTTAATGTTAAAAGTTAAAAAATGCTAAGAATAAGAGTTCTAATGAGGGCAACACAAAATTCTATGATGGTTAACTATCTGTGAAACCCACCCACTGGGCAGCTTTGGAGTATAGTTGTGTTGACATCATAAACAACTGCTTTGTAGTTGAACTTATTTTAGTGTCTACAATGGAGAAGGCAACAATTAAATCAGTTTTTACATAACTGTGAGGGGATGCCATGCCGAAGCTATGCTGGGTAACCTGTGGCCCCTAACAGTTAGGTCTGATATAATAATTGAGGGTGACTCCCAAAAGGGAGCTCATTGGCTATGAACTTGAGAAGAAAGGGCATACTTTAAGACTAAGAGGAAAATGGTTAATAGCAGGCTGAAGGGCAAAGTGGATGAGTAGCAAGAGAACCTCAACCAAGAGACTCCATCTGGAGGCTAGTTAAGACACCATGTTAAAGTGCAGAAGGTCTGGATGCCTCTGAGCACAAAAACAAAATTTGAAAAGAGGTAAATTGGATATAGTTAAGAAGAGAAGTGCCTGGTGCATGCATAATCTTAGACTTTAAAAATTATAAACTTTACCTGTTTTACAATAGAAATTACATGAGAAATTAAAGCCCCCTTTCCCTTCCCCATATCTTTTCCTCACTATCTTCCAATGTTAATATATATATATATACATATATATATGTATATATATATATATATATATACACATTTTAGTGGTGAAAAGGGATGATTTACTTCTGATACTCCTTTTTTTTTTTTTAAGCCTATGTCTCTCTACTTTTAGGCTCTCCAAATTTCCTTCATCTCTTCTTGCTATTGCACAGAAACCAAGTTATTTGCAGGCCATTTAACTGCCTCCCAGGTAGTCCTTACTGTTTCTTCAATTCAGCTCAAAGAGAGGGTGTTCAGTGGCACTAGGGCAGTGATAGTGAACCTTTTAGAGACAGTATGCTGTGACCCGCCCTACCCCCTAACACCACGTGCCATGCCATCCCCCCAAGACCAAGTGTCACAAGCAGCTCCCCTTTACAGAAAGTGCTCCTATTGGGCTGCTGGGTGGAGGAGCTGGAGATGGGAAAAAATTTGTCAGACAGGGTGGAGAGAGGAAGGGGAGAAGCTCTGCCCAAGTCTCTCTGCCTTTCTAATAATGAATTCTGATGGGGGATGATGGCTGCATGCCCACAGAGAGCACTCTGCATGCCCTCTTTGTCAAGTGTTCTGTAGGTTCGCCATTACAGCTCTGAGACTCAGATGGTAGAAAACCTTGCTTTAGAGTTGAGAGTTGTTTGTTTGTTTGTTTTTTAATAGCACTGGCAAGGGTGCAGGAGGAGTTATTTCCCATAATTAAAACTGGAATCCTACTTGTAATGAAAAAGATGTTCAATCACATAGAATGATAAAATGGCAGAAGAGGTGGGAAATATTATATTTAAGATTTTGTCTTGAGGAGAAAATTAAGACCTTCCTACCCCAAGGACAATTTTGACAGGCAAATAAAATTTCCTCCATGAATTTGTCTCTAGTGTAAGAAATATTTGTCTTGTTTCAGAACATGATAAACAAGTAAATGTGTATTATATGATAATATATGTATGACATATCATATTACTTGCCTTCTTGGGGAGGGGAGAAGAGTGAAAGGGAAGGGAAAAGATTTTTTGGGAGTATAGCTAATATGAGAATTTGTTTCTCTTGAATAAGTATATCTATTATCATTCATTACATATAACAATTTGTATGTATCATTTTATATATATTATCATTATATATTCTTTTGTGCTATATATCTAAAGAATAAAATAAATGGTAACTCAAAAAAAAGTAAGAAAACATAAAATGAAGCTTTTCTCCAATTTGGCAATTGCAGCTAACATAGATTTCATCTCACCACTATCAACAAATATCACCAAATATCCACTTTTTTAAACCCTGACTTTCCACCTTAGGATCAGTACCATGAATTGGTTGCAAGGCAGAAGAGGGTAAGGGCCAGGAAATGGGAGTTAAGTGACTTGCCCAGGGTCACACAACTAGGAAGTGTCTGAGGTCAAATTTGAACTCAGGACCTCTTATCTCTGGACCTGGCTCTTTATCCACTGAGCCACCCATCTGCCCCTTAAATGTCCACTTATATTTTATAAACAGTGTAGATACAAAAGACCATGAGAAGATATGCCCTCACAGAATTCATATTGCAAGAGAGCTACATTAACATGAGCCTACTCACTAAACAAATACAACAAAAACATATTAATGTGGGGGCAGCTGGGGTAGCTCAGTGGATTGAGAGCCAGCCCTAGAGACGGGAGGTCCTAGGTTCAAATGTGACCTCAGACACTTCCCAGCTGTGTGACCCTGGGCAAGTCACTTGACCCCATTGCCTAGCCCTTACCACTCTTCTGCCTTAGAGCCAATACACAGTGTTGATTCTAAGACGGAAGGTAAGAGTTTTAAAAAATACAACATATTAATGTTTTGTCAACTTTGTAAGACTAACCCCAGCAAGCACCTTCCCTGTCTCCCATTCCTTTACCCTAAGACCCACATTCACAAATGTACAACATGGCCAGATCCGCCTTCCTAAAATAATGATGTGCTTGCTGGGTTACTCATTATCTTACTAAAAACAAATCAAAATAAAAACCTCTAATCTTCTCCTCACTGCCAAGCAAGGCAAGTCTGAATTGTGATATAGTGAAAAGGATAATGGATTTGAATCCAGAGGATCTGAATTTGAATCCTGATTCTGCCATTTTAGATCTGCATGAACATGGTGGACAAGTCCATTCTCTCTCTAGGCTTCATTTCTCTTATTAGTAAAACTGGAAGCACCTCAAATCCTCTAGGCACAAGCCCCAATTCATTTCCTTATTTCTGGTTCTCAACCACATTGAACCTCCCCTTTATTCAACTTCCTTTTTGTCTTCAACTGACCCAATCCTTCTTCTCAGGCCCCTTCTCCTGGCCTTCTTTCTCCAGTTCACTTATTCACTTCCCACACTCCCTTCAAAACTCAGTTTGAGACCCATCTCTTCCATGAAGTCTTTCCTAATTCACCCAGCCCACAGTAAATATTTTCTTCCTCCAATTCCAGGAACAGTAGATAATCTGACCTTAATTATATAGAGCCCCAGCATCCTCCTTTATTTGTTTCATATATATTTATCCTAATTCTTCAATTAGAGCCACAACACCTGGAAGACAAAGGGTGATTTCCTTTTTCCCTCTTTCATACACTCACAGCAAACAATGGGTACTTAAAAGTGACCCAGTAAAGTCTGCTGATTTTGTATTTGTTTTGAGATTCCCTTTTGGGGGGGAAGTAGAATTTCCCTTTGAGGAAGAGATTTAAACCAGAGACTTAAGGATTCATAAAGGAAGGGGGAGTTTGGTGTTCACAACCCAACAGATTTAACCCCTGAAAAAGCATGTTTTTTTGAAACCTCTCTTTTAGGAAATAAAATGAGAATAACCAAAGCAAAGGTGTTATCCTAAATTCAATATTAGTTAAATAAAGTAAAATCATAGGGTTAAATTCAAGCTTTTGACAACAAAGGAAAGTCAGGATATTCATATCCACTTTCTCCTCCATTTGAAGCTCAAGAAGTATCCCATCCCACCTACACTGTGAGAGGACAGCTACGTAGTAAAATGGATAGAACACTGGCTTTGGAGTCTGGAGTCCTTCCTATGATGCTCTTTATGGTAGACACCTATTTAAGATGACACCTATTAAAGTGGCACGTCACCCAGGTATCAATAAGTGCAACATCTTCCCACAGTTAGAAGCTCTTCCTTTTGCGGTAGGAGAAAAGTATTTCTTTAGAACAATCCCAGGCAACTTGGGAGCTCTCTTCTTAATTGCCACAAGGAAAGAAGAGCCATTCATATAGCTTGGGTGTGCATTCCCTCTCCTCTGTTCATCTCCTCACTGTGAATCCTAACTTTATACAATGGCATCTCCCAACTACTCTGTCCTGGCCCTTGCAAGTTTGCTGTTCCCTGTGCCAAGGTACTCTGCACTGCATGATTCTCTAATGAACCCATAATGACCTCCAGACCTGGAGGCAGATGGTCTGGGTTAAAATCCAAGCTCCACCAGTGATTAGCTGTGAACTAAGGGAATTAATTTGCCTCAACTAGCTTTCTAGGCTGTTATGGTGGACATGGAAGTAGTTTGTAAACTGGTAACATTGTGGTGTTGTTGCTGTTACTTCAGTCATGTCCAGCTCTTCATGACCCCATTTAGAGTTTTCTTGGCAAAAATACTGGAGTGGTTTACTTTTTCCTTCTCCAATTCGTTTTGCAGGTGAGGAAACTGAGGCAAACAGAATAAAGTGACTTGCCCAGGGTAACATAGTTAATATTATAAACAATTTTGAGTGGGAGGCAAAAAAAAAAGTCATGACAGAAGCAAAAGAGTAAACTATGCTTCTTCTACTTCTTACAGAATCACTCAATAAATGCACTTGTCAAGGGGCAAGAAGGAAGTGACTTAAAATTTTTTTTGAAGAAAAATGCAGAAAATAAAACCTAGTAAAGATGTTTTAAACAGATATAAATAGACACTCATGGCTTCCTGTGAAGGTAAAAAGCTTCTGAAAGCTTAGGATTTCTGGAAAGTAGGAGAGTCACTTCAAAATTGTAGAAACTTTCAAAGGTGAAAAAGTTAAAAAAAACAAAACAAAACTTTACTCCACTCAGCAAATCTTCAGAACAGAATAGTTATTCTATTTAACTTCCACATCAGAGATTCGCAACCTGGGGGTACACATGAAAACCTTTTTAAAGTTGTGTGGGGAATATTTGGTAAACAACCATATTATCATATTGGATTTAATTGATTTTGTTAGTTATGTGCATATGCATGGTAAACTATAGAATTTCTTTCCTTTCATGTTGAATACTGAATTTGGAGATGCTTAATGAAATCTAAGGGGTATAAGGATCAAAAAAAGATGGATAACTCCTGTCCTATAATCACACAGTTACCAGCTCCCACCCTCATGCTCAATGGGCATCTTTCTCTTTTTATTCTTAATGCCACAATCCTGATCCAGACCCTCTTCACCTTCTGCCTTGATAGTTACAATAAGCCTTTTAGGTATTCTCCTTGTTTCAAATTCCTCTACAATCCTATCATTCATCCTACATGCCTCTTGAACAATCAGTTTTAAGATACCATTTCTATTTGCAACTCCCTTACTCAAGAACAGACAAAGGGAGCTATTTAAAAATAACTATTAGTGACACTGGAAAGCAGTTGGACACAAATTAGGTGTAGACCAATTGCTAAAACAAGGTTGCAAGATGAAGTCCAAATACATCCATGACTTGGGTATGAAAGGTCACACCAGTTAGGAGAGCAAGGAAGAAATGACCTTTTAGATCTATGGGACAGAAGAGTTTATGACCAAACAAGAGATAGAATGATTACAGAGGATAAAATGGATAATTTTGATTGCATGTGCAAATAAAACCAAGGCAGCCAAAATTAGACAGGAAACTAGGGGGTGGAGAAAATCTTTGCAGCAATTGTTTTGATAAAGATCTTATTTCTAAAGTATATGGGGGCGGGGGGGGGGGTAGGGCAGCTGGGTGGCTCAGTAGATTGAGAGCCTAGAAACAGGAGGTTCTAGGTTCAAATCTGGCCTCAGATACTTCCTAGCTGTGTGACCCTCAGCAAGTCACTTAACCCCTATTAGCCCTTACCACTCTTCTGCCTTGGAACCAACACACAGTATTGATTCTAAGGGTTTGAATTTTCCAAAAGTATATAAGGAACTGGTTCAAATTTATAAGAGCCATTCTTCAGTAAAGAAATGGTCAAAGGATACAAAGAAACAGTTTTCAAAAGACAAAATCCAATCTATCCATAGCCACTTGGGGAAAGATGCCCCAAATCACCCATACAAATTTTTAAAATGACAAATGAAAACAATTCTAAAATTCTACCTCACCTCCATCATATTGGTCAAAAATGACAAAAAAAAAAAAGGAAAATTGCAAACATTGGCTAGGCTCTAGAAAAATAGGTATACTGATGCATCGTTAGTGGACCTGTGATTCAGGTTAGCCCTTTCAGGGTGCAATTTTCAACTACTATCACAAAAGTTACTAAAGTGTTATTAGCCTTTAATCCATTAATACCTATACTAGACCTCTGTCTTGGAGGAAAGAGGAAAAGGACTCATAGATACAAAATTATTTATAAGAGTTCTTTTTTTGTATTAACAAAGAACTGGAAACAAACAGAGTACCCCCTGTACTATAAGAAATGATGAGAGGAATTGTTTCTGGAAAACCTAGGGAGGACTTGTAGGAATTAATGCAGAGAGAAGTGAATAGAACCAAGAGAATAATTTATACAAAATCAAGAACATTGCTAAAATGAATAATTTTGAAAGACCTAAGTGTAGCTAGACAGAATAATAGATAAAATTTCAGACCTGGAATAAGGAAAACTCATCTTCCAGAGTTAAAAAATGGCCTCAAGTACTTACTGGCTGTATGAACTTGAGCAAGTTACTTAGCATGTTTGCCTCAGTTTCCTCATCTGTGAAATGACCTGGAGGAGGAAATGGCAAAACATTCCAGTATCTTTGCCAAGGAAACCCCAAGTAGGGTCATGAAGAGTAGGACTCAACTGAAAAGACTGAACAACAACAAAGAAGAATTCAATCAATGAAATGATCAATCGTGATTCCAGAGAACTAAAAATATAAAACATTACTCACCTCCTGACGGAGAGATGATGGACAAATGCCACAGAATAAGATACACATTTGTAGACATGCCAATGCGGGAAATTGTTTTTTCTGACTATGCATACTTTTTTCTTTTTTTCTTTTCTTTCTCAGTGGATAGATGGGGAGAAGAAACTAAGTTCTTGTTAATTGAAAAAATGAATTAAATTAAATTATGAATAAAAGAATGGCTCCCAATGGGTATATAAACAGCTCCAAACCTGGCTTTCAATGCACCCCTGAGTCTGGCCTCACTTTCTTTATAGAATTTTGTTTCCCACTCCCTGCAATGTGGGCTTTATCCTTCAGTCAAGCAAGACTCTTCACTGCCTTCTCCATATGCCATGCTCACTTCTGACCTGCATCCATGGCTTGCTCAACACCTCATGACATCCCTTCCTTCTGTCTATATACCTATATTTCATCCCTCCTTCAAAGGTTTAGCTGAAATTTTACTTCACTGGCCAGGAAGGATCATCCAGTCTGGGATTCTGATTTTATAGACTAATGAAATGGATTGTAGAGGAGGTAGAGTCACTTGCCAAGGAACATACAATTATTAGTAAGTGGCTGAACTGGGATTCAAATCCCAATTATTTGATCAAAATTCAATGTCCATTCCATGATATTATAGTCTCCTCTCTTCTAACTACTCCAATTTACATGGATTCCTACATTCCCTCCACACCTACTGTAATTATAGTCAACATCAAACAGTTTATGAATGAATTATATTGTCTGTATTCCATTGTATTGAATCTATATTCCAAAGTAAGCTCCTTGAGGGCAGATGTCATTTCTCAAAAAAATTTTGTATTTCTGTAGAGCTACAGCTTTCAAATGTTTTGGTTGGGGACCCATTTACACTCTTATATTTTACTTAAACACACTTTATACTCAATAACCTAAAAGAGCTTTTGCTTAGGTGGGTTATAGCTGCTTCTCATCTAGTGCATTAGGAATTAAATATCTTAATGTTATTGTGAAATCATTTTGACCTCACAGGATGCTTGAAAGGGTCTTGGGGATTCCTAGGAAACCCTAAGAGAATCTAATGAGAACCATTGCCTTTGAGCATAGAGTTGTCATCTCTAAATACACATTGGTTAATTAGAATTTGATTAATTTATTGATAATGCTTTACTATAGGCCTGCAATATGCCATTCTCTTTTATACTTCCTACTTCCCTGCAACATCCTCCCTCCTCTACTAATAGGAAAATATTTATCTATGTACTTCCTGGAAAGCAGAGAAGATAGAGAAAACTAGGCCATAGTGCTAGTACTTTATTCACAGACAGTAATTCCACAGGTTTTAGATCAAAATGGGACAAGGCCCACCCTTCTTGACTCCATCATTCTTCCAGGGCAGTGAAAAGAAGGTAGGCATTTGCTTCCAGTTGATATGAATGGAGAGGATACAGCTAGATATTACTGTGGAACCCTGGTGCCACATTCATGTTCTTTGTTTTGGCATTGGTAATATCTGCTTTATGAGATTAAAAAAATCTTTATTGTACCAACTGATAAGATCTTTGTCCTGATGTTGAATACATATATACATATATATATATGTATGTGTATATATATATGTATATATATATATATATATATTTTAAACCCTTACCTTCCATCTTAGAATCTGTATATTGATTCTAAGGCAGAAGAGCAGTAAGGGCTAGGGTTAAGTGACTTGCCCAGAGTCACACAGCTGGAAAGTATCTGAGGTCAGATTTGAACCCAGGACCTCCCATCTCTAAGCCTGGCTTTCAATCCACTGAGCCACCCAGCTACCCTCTAAGATATAGTCTTTTCTTGTCCATTTCTTGTCCAACTGATATGTCATTTACGATAGACTGATTGTCACTTAACTATTTTGGCCTCAGTTTCCTCATCTATAAAGTGAGCTGGAGAAGGAAATGGCAAACCATTCTAGTATCTTTGCCAAGAAAACCCCAGATGGGTTCATGAAGACTCAGACACAAGAGACCAATGACAACTGATAATTGATTCAGTCAGTTCATGTGTCTGAGTTTGGGCTTTAAATGAGAAGTTCATAGAGAATGGGAAGAAAGTCAAAGACTTAAGAAGAAAATCTCCTGGAGATAATTCTTCCCTTCTATTTGTCCCCTCTAGAGAACCACATGCCTTGCCTCCCCAAACCACTCTCTAAAGGAGATGGAACCAACCAGTGGACAGAGACAGGAGTAAGGTGAGAGTGGTGAGGAGTTCCTTGGCCAAATTCCTGAACCAAGATGGATCCAGGGCTTAGGAAGAGCAAGGGACAGAACTACTATCTAAGAGATCTATCTCAGTCCTTTTTCTTCATTTATATTAAAGTGCTTGGCCTGTGTAGGTTTGAACATGAAAAATTCACAGTCTCTTATTGAGGACAAAAGTTTTATCATTGCAAATTATTATTGCAAATCATAAAAGCTAGTGGATTTGTCCCAGGGAAGGTCTATCCCTTTGCAGGAGGATTTGGGAGAGCTTTTATTTGGGGTGTTAGTATGTCTAGACTCAGGTAAACTGGTCAGAGGTTTCCTGGAACAGCTAGAAAAACAGGGTGGTTAGCCTTCTCTATCTGATGCAGCTTCCCCCTTTCAAGTGCTCAGAGCAGTCTGTGATGGCTGCCAGGCATGAAGGGAACAGTCATATCAGTACTCTGTAGGTTCTGAAGGAGAAGATGGGGACCAAGACAGGATGGAACTCCACTCTGCTTGTACTCTGAAGGAAGATGGACCTTACCCTTCCCTCTGTTGATTATTCCCAATTTATCTTATCTATAGCACCTTTGTACATAATTATTTGCATATTAAATCTTTCATTAGTCTATGAGCTCCTTTAGAACAAGAATTTTCTTTTACATTTCTTTGTATCCTCAATACTGAGCACAGTGCATGGGCATTTAATAAATGGTTTTTGACTGACTTATACTGTAAAATGGGAATAACAATAGAACACCTACTTTCCAAGGTCATTGTGAGGATTCAATGAGAATATTTGTAAAGTACTTAGCACAGTGCTTGGTAGGTAGTAGGTGATATAAATGCCGTTGTTACTCTGGAAATGAAAGGAGAGTTGTCTGGATTCTTTATGGGCTCAGTTGTGATTCCTTTGCTTTTTGCTTTCTTTTTTTTTTTAAACTTTTACCTTCTATCTTAGTATGGATACTAAGCAGCCAATCCAAAGCAGAAGTGCAGTGAGGGCTAAGCAACTGGGGATTAAGTGACTTGCCCAGAATTACACAGCTAGTAAGTGTCTGAGGCTGAATTTGAACCCAAGACCTCCCAACTCCAGGCCTGGCACTCAATCCACTGGACTACCTAACTGCCCCTCTTTTACTTTTCAAAAGTTAAACAAAAGTTAAATAAACTCTGCCTAATGTTTTAAATGGCACCTGAGTCTTTTCTCCTTTTGTTCTGGAGAACTAAAAAATTGCTAAATCCTGCAGCTCTTCTTGGGGGGTCATATGGTTTCTCCTTCCAGGAAATCCAGTTTATAATATATAGCTTCCCCCATTTCCCCCCTACCCTAGAATTTCTATCCAATCTTCAACCTTAGTGTGCCCTTTAAATTCTAAACTCAAGTGTGATCAGCTGTTTTTTTTCCCCAAATCATCATGCATTATGGCCATTAAAGGCAATGTCATTGAGAGAGGCAACAAGTATCTAAGAAAGGGGAGAGAATTCATGTCTTACTCTGAGGAGGACTCTATATCTAGAAAAGGATGACATCTACAATGGCCGCCTATTGGGGAATGGCTAAACAAATTATAATATATTCATGTGATATTATTATACAATAAGAAATTATTAAATGCACAATTTAATAAGAAATGGGAAAGACCTTTAGGAACTGATAAGGAGTGAAATAAGCAGAAACCAGGAGACATATTTAGATAATGATAATATGATGAAAACCAACTCTGACATACTTTAGAACTCTAAAGTTCTAAAGGCCAAAGACTTTGCCTTTCAAAGAGAATGAAAATGAAACATGTCTCTTGATGGAGAGGTCTTGAATTTATGATGCGAAAAGAGACCTAAATTTTCAGATATGGATGATGTGGAAATTCCCTTTGTAGAATTATTTGGGTATGTATTAAGGGATTAGTTCTTGTTTTTTAGTTTTCTCAACAGGGGCATAGGTAAGGGAAGGGACAGATTAATTAAAAATACTTGTTTTTAAAATGTTACAACAAAGTGTGCCACCAATAAGGCAATAAAGACCCAGACCAATACCTTGACATACTTACCACTGAATATGGCCCTCTCAGCTTCCATTCAATAGAAAATTCTGGATAATGATCACAGAAGGACACGTAAAATAATATAGCCAAACTCACAGAGGTCCTCAAATTATATTCTGCAAAACACCAATGCTCTAAGGAATAGTATAGGGGTTCTATAGAAAAATGTTAATGATAAGGACATTGTTCCTCATAAAACATTAAATCTGAAAATATTTACATATCAGAATACTTGTGTATATTTTTCAGAATGAAAATACTTAATTTTCCTGTTTTACTTCAAAATTTCCTCAATCCCCTCTTATCCCAAAGGCATTTCATACCTTCCTGACCAGTATTTCTAGGTTCTGTCAATTTCTTTTAAGCCCAAATTTGTTCAGTGGCCAAATTACTTTGAGAAATTACTCTACAAAATTGTATACAATTTAGACAGTTTTGCCTTAAGAAATACAAGGCAGAAATGGAAGCACTCCAGATAAATGCTAGAAAGATGGTTAGTTGGTAAATAATGATTGTACATTACCTACTGACAGACTAACAAAGTTAGGAATTCTAGTCTTTGTCATTACAGATGTTATGAGGAAGAGACAAGTATAGTAGAACAGATGAAGGTTTGCAGAGGACAGATGCATGAGACCTCAGGACTTGGCAGTCATTCCCTCCAGGTTTCATCCAAAGAGAGAGAGCTAACAGCCCCTGAGTTCCAGCTTAACCCTTCCTTCCAGCATTCCAGAATCTTCCATCTTCAGGTCTCATGTGTCTGTCCTTTTCTCTCCTACTCAACTTATCTCTTCCTCATAACACATAACATAACATAATAATGATGATAATGGAGTCATTTTTTTTCCTCACAGCAGTCTGGTGAAGTAGTTGGTGCCAATATTATCCCCATTCTACATGTGAGAAAATTAAGTCTTTGATGTAAAATGTTTTTAGTAGCTCCCATTTGCCTATCAGACAAAATTGATCTTTAGACTTATATTTAAGATAGTCTACAATATGGCTCCCACTTGTCTTTGCAACCTTGTTTCATACTTCTTCATTTCACAAACTTGGTCTTCCAAACAAAGTGACTAAATTTCTTCACTATCAGTTCTCTAAATTTGATACTCTATCTCCCACTTTCATATCAGTGTATTTCATGTATCAGTATGAACTGTATCCACTTCATCTCTTCTTCCCAGGCTGCTTGTCTTTCTTCAAGGCTCAACTCAAGTGCCACTGCCTCCTTGAAGTCTTCCCTGATCTCTGTCTCCTCCAGTTCCATTATTAGCGCTCTCCTCCTCCAATTTTCCTTGTATTGGTCTTATTTGTGTACATGTTCCATTTTCCCCTTAGCAGAATGTAAACTCACTGAGAGCAAGGACTGATTCTTCTCTTTGTGACCCTAACATCTAATACACTGTCATGTATATTACAGACATAAGATTGGAATGGCTTGATTTGACAAATTATCTTTCTCCCAAGCCCTCCCTGCTTCAAAACTTACCTATATCTGATGAAGGTACCATCATCTTCCTAGTTATTCAAACTTTCTCAACATACAGTATTTAAATACTAACATAAAATATTTATATAGTACTCTAAAGTTTGGAAAGCACTTTATCATTATTATCTCATTTGATTCTCACAACAACCCTATAAAAAAAGGTGCTGTCATTATCTCCATTTTGCAGATAAGGAAACTAAGTTTTATAAAGTTTAAGTCATATACCTAAGGTTTCACACAGCTAGTAAGTACCTGAGGCAGGATTTCCACTCAGGTCTTCATTATTCTCAAGACCACTACTCTCTCCATTGTCTGACTATTCCCTCTTCCTCATGCTCCCTCCCACTCAGTCAGTTGTCAAGTGTCCTGTTTTCACAGCACCGCTTTCATCCATCTTTTCTTTCCACACACACAACTACCATCTGAATTCAGATTTTCATCACTTACACCTAGACTATTGTAACAAGCTCTTGATTGGTTTTCTTGTGTCTAGTCATCCATCCTTTGCACATATCTTTATAAAATCCAAGTTGGATGGTGAGTTACCTACAAATCCACATAGAGTCCTAGGCAACTAACTCCTCCTTCCCCTCATTTGGAATTATTTGTGTTTAAGAATTTTAGAATTTCATTCTTAAGAGCTTCTATTAGGAAGGAAACACTGATTTCTTGTTTAGAATCCTAATTCATGTATCCTAACTGCCTTTTCTGATCACTTTGAAATCTGCTCTCTCAAAGTCTACTATGCATGTCAAAACATCATAAATGTTGTATCAGTAGGACAAGATATGCCCAGATCAAGGCAAGAAGTTGAAGTATCAAGGATGAAATATCAATGATATTTTCCACTGCCAGGACAAAGACCTCATCAGTGGGAGTTATAAGACATGTATACATTTTACGTGAGATATCAATGCCATATGAAAGGGGCAATAAGAACCCAAAACACTACCCAGATGAATGTTAACTATAAGTATATGTCTACGTTCCTTTTAGTCATTGCCATGGAAGAATAATGAGGTAGAGAAATATAGTCTTTGTCCCATCCTAAGCTGGGATTTAAGTCCCATTGAGATTTATGATGGAGTAAAGTACAAAGACTACGTTCGGGCTCAAAACAATATGTTGTCTACGATGACGATCGGTTTCCTTCCCTCTCTCCACCTAATGTGACTTGCAGTAGGTGATTAGAACACATATTCCCATTTAGCTACTCTCAGCAATACAATGATCCAGGACATCTGAGGGACCTATGACAAAGAATGCTTGCCATCCACCTCCAGAAAAAGAACTGTTGCAGTCAAGATGCAGACGAAAGGATATGATTTTTCACTTGTTTGTTTGAGTTTTTACTTTGAGGTTTGGGTTTTATGTGATTATTCACATACAAAAAAGAATGATATGGAAATACATGTTTTATGATAATACATCCATAATCTGGAATGAATTGCTTGTCAGCTCCAGGAAGGGGTGGAAAGGAGGGAGGGAGGGAGACAATTTGGATCATATAACTTCAGAAACCTTATGTGGAAATTTGTTACCACATGCAATTGGTATAAATAAATAAACAAAAAAATAATTTAAAAAACAAAACTAAATTCTCCCAAAGAGGCAAATATATATATATGTGTGTGTGTGTGTATATATATATATATACATATATATATTCCTATTTATGTGTAAGAGCAATGGAGGAGTAGAAGGGTTTGTGTGTGTACATACGTGTGCATGCATGCATGCAAAATACAAAAATAAAACTACAAAAGGATCTAACATATTGTATAGATACAGTAAAGCATTGTTAATACCATATATGTTGATCAAAAAACCAGCAAAGAGTCAAGATGTGTTCAGGAAAGTCAAGGATCTTACACAGACAGACAAATAGAATAAGAGGAAGTAGGAATTTAGGAAGAGAGTAAGGACAAAAAAAAAAACACAAAAAAAACACTATTTGGAACCAAACTTGAATGTTCCTTTAACTTGTATTGTGAGCTAGATGGATTGCGCAAACCCAGGGAAGATGGAATTGACTCAAAAGATGTCAGATACTTTCCCCTTCTGGAGAAACAAGTCTGATCCAGGAGAGAGGGAAGGCGAAAACCCACTACAGTAGGATATTGTTTTATATGATCGATATATTCCAAGACGCTTCTTTAAGATGACAATCATATGTGATAGCAAACTCCATTTTAATCAATATTTCTATGTGAACATTTTTGGGTACTTTATGATCTTCTTTAGGCTTATCAGAGCTATTAGCATCACTACTCTTGTACTTTGGGACCCTTATGAATAACTAAATAGTATTCATGAGACAAAGAGAAGCACTACACTGATGCAGACATGACTTGTTATTAGTTGGAATTACGAACAAAGAATAATATGAAAGCTAATGTTTGACCCAAAACAATGTAATGACTCACACTAACACTTCTCAGAATAAGAATGAATGTGACTTGGCAAAATGTTGGGAGACTTAACAGTGCTTGGGGAAGTAGCACCAATTTTGCACTTAATTATTTACATATTTTTCTGCCTTTATTTTTTTAAATTGCCAATCGCATATGCCTGAATTAATGTGTGTTAAATTCACATAAAATGAGGTTCTACTGTATAAGTCTGTAAGATTATAGAAGCCTTTGGGCATATGGAGCTGTCTAGAAAGAGAAGAGTGGCCTCAACTGTTATGGGGCTCGAGTGTGAATCTGCATTTCTTACATATGTCAAAATTCTGAAACTGAGTGATCTCTTCATTAATACTCCAAGCTCCTTTCCCAGGCCTTTTCATGACTGTACCCTCTGCTGGAATACACTCTCTCCTCACCTCCATTTCTTAGAATATCTCATTTCTTCCAAAATTCTGTTTAATCAGATCAAATCACCTGCCAGCAATGGAAGGGGGGAGGGAAGGGAGAAAGATAAATTTGATCATATAATTTAGGAAAACTTGTGTGGAAATTTGTTATTACATGCAATTGGTAAAAATTAATAAAATAATAAATCAAAATTCTGTTTAAAGTGCTGTTTTCTACTTAAAGCTTCTCCTGCTGCTAGTGCCCTCTCCCCATCCAAAGTTGCCCCACTTTGTTTTATATAAATATTGTAGCTAGTAATTTATGTGCATTTTGTTGTATAATGGTATTTAAGTATCTTTCAGTTTCATATTTATATTTTCAATGCCTAGCACAGTAACTGGCATATAGTGTTATAATTGTTCAGTCATGTCCAACTCTTCCTGACCTCCTTTGGGGGTCTTATTGGCAGAGATGCTGGAAGGGTCTGCTATTTCCTTCTCCAGCTCATTTTATAGATGAGGAAACCAAGGCAAACAGGGTTAAGGGACTTGCTCAGGGTCACTCAACTAGTAAGTGTCTGAGGTCATATTTGAATTCAGATCTTCCCACCTCCAGGCCCAACACTCTATCCACTGCACCACCTAGCTGCACCAACTAACACTGCTCATTTCTACCTCATGCTTACTAGATGATCTCCTAACTGGTAGTGCCTGGGCATCCACCAGAGCATTCTTTGAAGGACAAGTACTTTCTTCCTCTTTGGGAAGAACCTTTTATCCAATTCATATCTCCAAATGTTCAGTAATCTTTCTTCCTTTTCTTTTCTCTGCCAAATTATTCCACTCTCCAAACTCTTGACAAAGATTAGGATTTCTCATTGCTATCAAATATAAGGGGAAAAAAAGGAGATGGCAGAGGGAAAAGTGACTAGGTTACATTCAACAACTTTGTTATTGGAGCCCTCCTTTGCTTTTTTCTTTTTATATGTATACATAAATTATTTCTTTGATGTTTCCATTTTTCAGTTCATTCTCTGGAGGTGAACATTCACAAATCATTCTTCAAGCATTAACTCTCTAGCTGTGTATAATGTTCTCTTGGTTCTGCTCGTTTCACTGTTTGTTATCCCATGGAGTTATTTCCAAGTTTAAAAAAAATAAGTCTGCTTGTTGTTTCTTATGGCTCAGTAGTATTCCATCACAATAATATACCACAATGTGTTTAGCCATTCCCCAAATGATGGACATCTCCTTGATTTCCTGTTCTTTGCCACCACAAAGAGAGCTGCTATAAATATTTTGGAACATATAAGTTCTTTTCCTTTTCTCCCTGATCTCCTTGGGAAACAAAACCAGCAATGTTATAAAACATGCTAGATCTACAGGTATACACAATTTTATAATTCTAGGCATAATTCCAAATTGCTCTCCAAAATGGGTTGATCACTCCATCAATAGTGTATTAGTGTCCCCATTTTTTCACCCCCCCCAACATTTGTGATGTTGCCTTTTGATCATTTTAGCCAATCTAATGAGTGTTAGGTGATATTTGAGAGTTAATTTGATTTGCATTTCTCAAATTAGGAGTATTTAGAACATTTTTTCATAAACATATATGGCTTTGATTTCTTGATCCAAAAATTGGCTGTTTGTATCTTTTGCCCATTTATCAATTGGGGGTTGACTCATTCTTATAAATTTGACAGTATTCTTTTTGTTTGTTTGTTTTAGATATGAAATTTTTCTCAGAGACTATCTATAACTTCTTTCTCATTTTTCTGCTTTCCTGCTAATCTTGGCAATACTTAGTTGTACAATCTTGTTTTAATTTAATGCACTCAAAATTATCAAGGACTCAATGTTATAATTGTCAAAATTATGATGTACTCAAAATGTATATCTCATAATGCTCTCCATCTCTTGTTGCCTCAGAAATGCTCCTTCTACCTATAAATCTGATAGGTAATACATCCCCTTTTATTCTAATTTACTTATATGTCCTTTTATATCTAGATCATACATGCATTTTGATCTTATTTTAATGATGTAGGATATTGACCTATACCTAGTTTCTGTCAAATTACTTTCCAGTTGTTCCAGCAATTTTTTCCAAATAGTGATTTCTTATTCCCAAGTCCTGGATCTATGCTTTTGCCAAATACAAGGTTACTATAATCTTTTACTTCCATTTGTCGTCCTGTTCCACTGATCGAATTTTCTATTTCTTAGCCAGTACCAGATGGGTTTGATAATTACTGCTTTATAAAACTTTTCCTTTTTTTTCTTAAAAGAACATTTCATTCTCTCTAATGAGGGGAAAGGTGTTCCTTCAGCTCCTTCTTCTTTTGTAGAAGGGAAACGAACTTACACTTTGATCATGTTCTCCATATATGCTAGAAATGAGAATGAGATCCTTATAGTTTTGTTATTTTTCTATTTTCTATTTCTATTCTGTTTATTTTTATATTATAAATATTTACAGATTATCTGCATTCCACAGGAGATCCTTGTAACAAAGTAAAAGAATTATTGGGGTGGGGGAGGGTGGCAGAAGTTACAAACTTGTCCTTTCCAGGGAGAATTAATTTGAAAATTGATTGGGGGGCTCTTCAGCTCCAGAGTTGTCATTCTCCTACTCGCCTAGTTAGTATCTCCAGAGCAACTGGACACTCTGTGGTCCCTTAGCAACCTTGACTGCTTTCACTTGGTTCTCCTTTTACTTATCTGACTACTCCTCAGGCAATTCTTTTTCTGTATTATCCTCTTCCTCCCACACACTAAGCTGAGAGCACCTTCTCAGGGTTATGTTCTGGGCTCTCTTAAACTATACTCTCTCCCCTGTTAATCTACCAATGCCCATGGGTTCACTTCTTTTTTTTTTTAAACCCTTACCTTCCGTCTTAGAGTCAATACTTTGTATTGGTTCCAAGGCAGAAGAGTGGTAAGGGCTAGGCAATGGAGGTTAAATGAATTGTCCAGGGTCACACAGCTGGGAAGTGTCTGAGATCAGGTTTGAACCTAGGACCTCCTGTCTCTAGACCTGGCTCTCCATCCACTGAGCTACCCAGCTGCCCCTGGTTCACTTCTCTCTACACATTGTCATCTGTCCTCTGATATCCTGGCATAATGTCTTAACTTGTGCAGGATTTGGATTTCAGTGAGGCGGAATTCCACAAAGTCATCTGCCTTTCTCTCTTCTAGTCATCCAAGAACAGTGGCAAGACAAGAGATGGGACAGCTGGCAATAGCCAAGGATGCAGAGAATGACCTCAGCATCTTTGATGTCTGACCAAACTCTAAGGGTTCCAGCACTCCTGTTTCAGTCCTCGCTTTCATGGCCATTGGAACAAATTGTTCTCATCCAGCCATTGGGGGGTGGGGGAGGAGGCTTCACATGTTTGGGGTAGACATTCCCTAAGTCACAAGGAATTGTGAGGACTGCTGGTTACCCTCAGACTATTTTAACTTATTTGTCAGGACAGTTTTAGCTGGGTGTGGCTGTGGAGCCACGGGTGAGAGTTGGGTGGAAAAGAAGATATCAAAGGTATCTGGGCTCTACAAGCCCTCACACCGGAAGTGGTAGTCTTCTCTAAACACCCCATACATGTCTCCGCACAGATGACTACCAAATCTCTGTCTGTCTTCCTGACAACTATTTCTAAGCCATGCTGCCTTCACTCTGGTCATCATCCACATCTCCCCCTTAATAGAACTCTGGACACTGCCCCTAAAAGTATCATTGCTGAGCTTTTTGCCTTATGTGGCCTCTATGTTATTTCCTGGCCACCATTCTAAACTATGTTGATGCACTTACCCTCCATGCCTTCTTTCCAGTCCTCCCTTTCTCTGTTATCTTTTCCCTTTTAGAATATAGGCTCCTTGAGGACTGGGGCTCTCTTGCTTGCTGGGATTTGTATTCCCAGAATTTATCCCAGTGTTGGGTACATAGCAAATACTTATTGAATGTTCCATCTATCCCTAAAAATCTTTCCTGAACTCTAATAGCACATTACCTGCTGCCTTTTGGATATTTCTACCTGAATACCCCACCCTCTAGTCATCTCAAATTTACCATTGCTAAAACAGAATTCATTAGCTTTGCAAAAAATCTGTTGGGGGGGGGGGGGGAGCTGGGTGGCTCAGTGGATTGAGAGCCAGGCCTAGAGAGGGGAGGTCCTAGGTTCAAATCTGACCTCAGACACTTCCCAGCTGTGTGACCCTGGGCAATTCATTTGACCTCCATTGCCTAGCCCTTACCACTCTTCTGCCTTGGAGTCATAGTATTGACTCCAAGACGGAAGGTAAGGGTTTAAAAAAAAAAATCTGTTCTCCCTCCAAATGTCACTATTTCAGTTGAGCCCACTACCATTCTGCCAGTCAACCAGGTTCATAGCCTAAGAGGACTCTTAGATCTCTCTCTCCCTTAGCCCCTATCTTCTGTCAGTTATTAAATGTTGTAGATTCTGCTTTCTAAAGGGCTCCTGTACCAGTCCCTTTCTTTTAACTCAAACAAGCTCTAACCTAGTCCAGTCCCTAATCACCACTTGGTAGACTACTGTAATAGCCTGATAATTGTTCTCCCCACCTTCAGTGGAATCAACAAGTATTTATTCAGCACCCACAAAGTGTCCAGTGATTACAAAGAAAGGCAAAAATAATCCCTGCCCTCGGGGAGGCCTCAATCTAATGGGAGAGACAACATACAAATAACTCTCTACAAACAATATATATGCAGGATAAATTAGAGGCGATCAACAGAGAAAGCACTAGCCTTGAGGGAATCTGAGAAAGCTTTCTTGTAGAAGATGGGATTAGCCCATACTTGAAGGAAGCTAGAAAGGAGATGAGAGTGGGAAGAGAATTCCAAGCCTAGGAGACCTCTGTGAAAATGCATGGAGTTAGGGGGCAGTGAGGTGGCTCTAGAGAGCCAGGCCTAGAGACCAGAGGTCCTGCATTCAAATCTAGCCTCAGTTCCTTCCTAGCTGAGTGACTCTGGGCAAGACACTTAGCCCTTATTGCAAAGCATTTACCACTTTTCTGCCTTGAAGTCAATACACAGTATTGATTCTAAATCAGAAGGTAAGGGATTAAATTTTTAAAAAAGAAAAGAAACAAAAGAGAGAAAAAGGAAGAAAAAAATACATGAGGTTGGAAGATTGTGTCTTTGTGCAAAGAGCAGTAAGATGGCCAGAGTCCCTGAATTAAGTGGGTCAATATATAAGAAGACTGGAAAAATAAAAGGGGACCAGGTTATGAAGGGCTTCAAAAGCCAAATAAATGAATTTTTATTTGATTTTTTGAAAAATAGGGATCATCTGGTGTTTGTGAATTGGAGGGGTGGAAAGAGGTTGAAATGGTTGGTTCTGCACTTTAGGAAGATCACTTTCTTTTTTTTTCACATATTGTTTTGGAAGGACTCTAGGAAGATCACTTTCACAGCTGAATGGATGAATTAGAGTGAAGAAGACTTGAGGAATGGAAACCAACTCAGAAGACAATTATTGTAATCCAAGCTTAATGTTATGGGACTTTTCCCAGGACAATAGCAATGTCAGAAAAGAGAAGGTGATATATAGGAGAAAGGCAGTCTGGGTAGAATCAATAGTCTCTTTCTTTAGTTCTAACATTTCTTCTTTGGCTGAAGTCTTTCTCCTTTAGCTTATGTCTTCTTCATTCTCCCTCTCCTCATTTAGCTTCTCAAGCCCCTCCAAATTTCCAGTCCTTAAATTCGACTTCTAGCTTTCTTCATTTCAAAACCTTCCAAATCTTGATCACAACTCCTCACCCTTTTTATTTTTCATCTCGGTTCTTCTCCTTTCATTCAGCTATCTTTCATGGTAGCCATCTGCAAGCTCTTTAGTTTCTTAAATAATGATAGATTTGCAATATGCTTAATGCTTATCATATACTTTCTATTGCCCCTATGCTTGTAATATTCAAATAATCAATTTTCTCTGTCACATGGACATTGCCCACATACCTACTTGGTTGTCCAGGGATTTTCACCAAGATTGCTTTCAACTGTTACCTGTAAAGGATATTAAACAAGCAGGCCACAAATTGTGTCAACATATAGGTAGAACACCAATGTTTGAAAAGCCCTTTTTAATGTTTCTATGGCCTCCAGGAGGATAATAAGATCTCATCTCCAAAATGACATAGGAAAAACATTTAACCAGTGATCACTGGCCGGACCTTGACACCCAGCTAAACCAAAGTCAACTTCACCTCTAGATACAGGTGAACTGGGATCCAGAAATGGCTACATGGGAATTCTAGCTGAGAGGGGAAATCAATATAGGTGGGAAAGGGTCTATTTTACAATGTCAATTGAGCAATGACTTTTCCATTGCTGCTTGGATAGTGTTTTCCGTGTTGTACAATAAGACTATCTTTGTTGATAGTTGGGTGTATTTATGGAGAGACAGACAGACAGAGAGAAAGGGAAGGAGAGAGATAGAGGGGAGGGAAGGAGAGAGAGAGACAGAGAGACAGAGACACAGAGACACAGAGACACAGAGAGAGACAGAGAATAAGAGACACAGAGACAGAGAAAGAGAGAGGGAGAGATGTATGTGTGTATTTTGTTCTCATATTTTAGAGATTCAAAGTTGTCACTCCCTACTTTTGATATCAAAAACCTAAATAAAAGTTAACAAGATATCAAAAATAACTGTCTTCAAAAGTAACTCTTGTTATATTACTATTATGGTTGTTATACATATAATTAAAAACTACCACTTAACTATAATCAGTCTGTGGAATTCAAAAGGGTATTCAATCTAATATTCTAGTCAGAATTAAACATAAGCCAGGCCATTTGATGACCACTAACAGCATTTAGAGTCCACACAAGCCAAGGATAATCAATTCTTGCCCTTCAGGGCATAAACTGATCACCTGTGGAGCTGAGAAGAGACATTTCCCCTTGTATATAAAATAGTACAATTGGCTTTGTGTGTACAGGGTTTCCCTCCCCACTCTCAGGCCATTTGTCTGAAGTATTATGTATTGGCCATTGCCAGAGGCAAGATATCAGACTACATAGGCCAATGATCTGACCTCCATTTAGAAAAATCTTATATTCATTTGAAAATAATGAGATTAGTTTTCATTTTCATGAACAATTTCCTTTGCCCTCTTGAAAAGGAAATGTGCATCTGTACATCCGTATCATGGAGCAATGCACATGTATTTATAGGCTGACAAGAAGAAACTGGATAAATCCCCCTGCTTTAAGAAATTCAATTCAGAACTCTGCCTAATCTTTCTTTAATTTGGTATACATCAGATATGTGTACAGTGAATACAAAGCCTTCAGCCTGGACAAAACTCCAGTTCATCCTATGCAGAAGCTAAAGAAAATAATGACAAAGAGAAGGAAAACCTCCTTTGGAAGGCCTGGCTTTCCTGATTGTCATGAATGGCCTTCCTGGGGGAGGCAGTATCAGCACTCCCATTAGGTTTTCCTAGTCTAATTAGGAAAATATACCCAATCAAGGGTTTTTTTTCCCCTGAAATTAAACGGTAGCTAATTAGGAGGTGAAGATATTCTATAGAACTTGAGTCTCTTGATAAGATACTTTTCCCCTTATTCTCAACTCACAAGGACAAGGGGAGTGGGATTTTAGAAGAGAAGACCAATTTCAAACAAGCTAGCAGTTGGTATGGCTGCGGAAGGCCCAAACAATAAGACTGAATGTGCTTCAGTCTTTCTTGCCTCTAGCCATGCATCTGTGGTCCTATATATTTCCTACATTTGCCCTGGACTCTGATGGAGGAGCAGCTCACCCTAATTCTGCTAAAACACTGTGTTTTAGTGAGCATTTATTATGCAGGGCAGTAACAGAGAAAACAGATAGTTTCTGCAATATCATGTTACCTTCCTTCCTCTGTCCCACTCTTTCCCTGCTTTCCTTAAAAAAGAACAGGGTTGGGAGGGAGAGAAGGAGGGGAGGGAGAGCCTCCAGTAGTGGGATACAGAAAGAATCAGACTTACCACTGACAATTAGTGGACCTTCCTTCAGGGTAGACCCACTCATTTCCTGCTCACTCACAGGAGAGAGGGGCCCAACATTGGGGTTTCCAAAAGACAGATGCAACTCGTCCAATGTGTCTGATTTGTGGTTATGACTAACCCACAAATGAGTACATGGTAATTTAGATTTGCCCAGAGAAATAGGGTTGTGTCTACCTGGCAGTAAATGAACTGATAGTGTCTGTCAATTTAGTAAAAAAAAAAATCAATTCTGTAGGAAGAAAAATCAGTCAAAATAGGTGACCCATGGATTAAAAAATTTTTTTTAATTAATTTTATTTATTTATTTTTTTGTTTACAATAATCACTTTATTTCCCTCCCTCCCATCCACTCACCCTTCCCCTGCAGCCAACGCAAAATTTCATTGGGTATTACACGTGTCCTTGATCAGAACCTATTTCCATGTTATTGTTTGCACTAGGATGATCATTTAGACTCTACTGTCCCCAGCCATATCCCCTCAACCCATGTATTCAAGCAATTGTTTTTCTTTGGTGTTTTTACTCCCACAGTGTTTCCTCTGAATGTGGATAGTGGTTTTTCTTGTAGATTCCTCCAGGTTGTTCAGGATCACTTAATTGCCACTAATGGAGAAGTCCATTACATTCGATTGTACCACAGTGTATATCAGTCTCTGTGTACAATGTCTCCTGGTTCTGCTCCTCTCACTCTGCATCAATTCCTGGAGGTTGTTCCAGTTTCCATGGAATTCCTCCACTTTATTATTCCTTTTAGCACAATAGTATTCCATCACCAACAGATACCACAATTTGTTCAGCCATTCCCCACTTGAAGGGCATCCCCTCATTTTCCAATTTTTGGCCACCACAAAGAGTGCAGCTATGAATATTCTTGTACAAGTCTTTTTCCTTATATCTCTTTGGGGTATAAACCCAGCAGTGCTAAGGCTGAATCAAAGGGCAGACAGTTTTATTGCCCTTTGGGCATAGTTCCAAATTGCCCTCCAGAATGGTTGGATCAATTCGTAACTCCACCAGCAGTGAATTAATGTCCAGACTTTGCCACACCCTCTCCAGCATTCATTACTTTCCTTTGCTGTCATATTAGCCAATCTGCTAGGTGTGGGGTGATACCTCAGAGTTGTTTTGATTTGCATTTCTCTGATTATAAGAGATCTAGAACACTTTTTCATGTGCTTATTAATAGTTTTGATTTCTTTATATGAAAATTGCCTATTCATGTCCCTTGTCCATTTATCAATTGGAGAATGGCTTGATTTTTTGTACAGTTGGTTTAGCTCTTTATAAATTTGAGTAATTAAACCTTTGTCAGAGGTTTTTATGAAGATTGTTTCCCAGTTTCTTGCTTCCCTTCTAATTTTGGATGCATTAGTTTTGTTTGTACAAAACTTTTTAAATTTGATGTAATCAAAATTATTGATTTTACATTTTGTGATTTTTTGTCCCTAGCTCTTGCTTGGTTTTAAAGTCTTTCCTTTCCCAAAGATCTGACAAGTATACTATTCTGTGTTCACCTAATTTCCTTATAGTTTTCTTCTTTATATTCAGGTCATTCACCCATTCTGAGTTTATCTTGGTGTAGGGTGTGAGATGTTTATTCAAACCTAATCTCTCCTATACTGTCTTCCAATTTTTCCAGCAGTTTTTATCAAATAGTGGGTTTTGGTCCCCAAAACTGGGATCTTTGGGTTTATCATAGACTGTCTTGCTGAGGTCATTTACCTCTATTTCCATTTTTTAAATTTTATTTTATTTACCTCTAGTCTATTCCACTGATACTCCTTTCTGTCTCTTAGCCAGTACCAAATTGTTTTGATGACCACTGCTTTTTAGTATAGTTTAAGATCTGGTACTGCTAGCTCACCTTCCTTTGTATTTTTTTTTTTCATTATTTCCCTGGATAGCCTTGATCTTTTGTTCTTCCAAATGAACTTTGTTGTGTTTTTTTCTAATTCAGCAAAAAAATTTTTTGGTAGTTCAATGGGTATGGCACTAAATAAGTAAATTAATTTGGGCAGGATTGTCATTTTTATTATGTTAGCTCCTTCTACCCATGAGCAATCAATGTTTTTCCAATTGTTTAGATCTAGTTTTAATTGTATGGAGAGTGTTTTGTAGTTGTGTTCATATAGTTCCTGTGTTTGTCTCAGCAGATATATTCCTAAGTATTTTATATTGTCTAGGGTGATTAAAAAAGGAATTTCTCTTTCTAATTCTTGCTGCTGAAATGGGTTGGAGATATATAGAAATGCTAATGACTTATGGGGGTTTATTTTGTATCCCCCATGGATTTTTAAAAAATGTTTTATTGGATTGACTCAACTTCTAACTAATTATTATGGCACAATTCAAGTTATTGCCTGAAATGTGTTTAGCATTTTTGGAATTATTTTAAATTGCTTGTAAACTGATTATGGGGAGGAACCTCAGAATAGTGGAATAAGCCCTGGAATGGGAGTCAAAAGTCCTGGGTTTGAGTTTCAATTCTGTCATTTACTTTTGTTATCATTCAGTCATGTCTGACCCCATTTGGGCTTTTCTTGGCAAAGATACTGGAAAAATTTGCCATCTCCTTCAACTCATTTTACAGATGGAAAACCGAGGCAAGCAGAGTCAAATGATTTGCCCAGGGTGACACAGCTAGAAAGTGCCTGAGGCCAGATTTGAATTCAGGAAGACATGTTTCCCTGACTCCACACTTGGCAATCTATCCACTGTGCCACCTAGCTGCCACTACCTATGTGACTTTAAACAAATCACTCCACCTTCTCTCTCTAGGCATTAGTTTCTCCATTTATACAACAGAAGATTAGACTAGATGATCTTCCAGTTCTAAAATTCTGTGATTCTGTAATATATAATATGCTTTCTTGACAAAAATCTGATTTTCACATTGGGAGACCAAGATAATAGTAGTAGAGATAGGAAGATGATAGAAGGGTTGATGGTAAAGAATAGAAAGTCACTCTTTGAGCTAGAAAAATGAACTTGACAAGGAAAATGAAAAGCGGGAACAAAGAGGAATAGTGGTGCTAACACAGGAGCTAGTTAAATATAAAGGAACAAAGATAAAGCAATGGATTATAAGACTATGTATAGGGGCAGCAAGGTGGCTCAGTGGATGGAGAGAGCCAGGCCCGGATACCAGAGGTCCTAGGTTCAAATATTACATCAGACTCTTCCTTGCTGTGTGACCTTAGGGAAGTTACTTAGTCCTAATTGCCTAGCCTTATCACTCTTCTGCCTTAGAACTGAAACTTAGTAGTGATCCTAAGAAAGAAGGTAAGGGTTTATTTGTTTGTTTTTTAAAGACTATGTATAAATACTTTCAGAGTTTAAAAATGGAAAAAATAAGCAATAAGTTCTTACTCTCTATAGTCCCTTCCTCTTCCCCCAAGCTTTGTAAAACAAAATGATATTCCTTATAAATAGAAAAAAAACAATTTTCATCTCTCCCAAAGAATGATGAATCTCAATGAATCACCCACTTCCCCATAATAACTGTAAAAAAAAAAAAAACACTCACTGAGTTTTATGCTCCCTTTAACTGATCAATCAATTGGTAAGGAATATTCTTGTGTCACATAGAATTTTGCTTCTCAATTCTCTTCTGTATCTGTTGTACAATATTTTCTATTATAATTCTCCATGTTTGTGCTTTATCACCTTACTATACTGTGAACTCCATGAGGATAAGGATCATATTTTAGATGCTGTGCATAACTGACACTTAATAAATGCTGGTTGAATGAAAGAACAAATGGTTCCTATTCTATTATGTGCCTAATTTAGTATACAGCCACTTGATAGACTAGAAAGAGAGAAGCTACTTCTTTAATTCTAAAGAATCTTCCCCCTTTCCCAAACCTGCACCTGATTAATGAGTGAGGCAACTTTGTAGGAGGATTGCATTGGATAAATACTAATACATAAGACAGGAAATACATTTAATGGTTAAGGGTAAAGGCCAAAGTTATTTTTCAAAACCTCACAGGAAAACATAGGGTTTTTTTTCAGAATTAATTCATAAACAGGTAGGGTTTTGTTCATATAGATACAAAAGCCAATAAAATATCCACAAATAACAAAGGAGCTAAAGGAAAAACCATGTTATTATTTTTTTTACATCTGAAAATGTCTACATAATGGAAATATAGCAATTTCTCAACAACAAAATGATGCCAATGGACATAGAAGGATGTGGCAAGGCTATGAATAAAGAAATCCAGACTTTGATGGGTTTCAGTTATGTAACCTCTAGTTTTCCATGAATATGGATCTACCCAGTCTTCCCTTCCTCAATGAAGAATATTTGCAATTGCAATATATCTTTGTTGAGCTCAATCGAATTAGGAATCTGGAGCTAAATGTCTGCTTTGCAAAAAGAAAAAGCCTGTCTTCATCCTTACATTGCACCTTATCACTTATGTCACCTTATCTCTACTTGGTTGTCAAACTAATCTTCCTAAAGTACAGGTCTCAATGTGTCCTCTCCTCCTACAACTCTTCAACTCAACTCCTGACTACCTCTAGAATAAAATATAAAATTCACTGTTTTGTTTTTTCAAGTCCTCATTGCCTGGTCCTTTCTGGCCTGTTTACATCCTGTTGTGATTCAGTTGTTTTCAGTCATGTCCAAATCTTCATGACCCCATTTGGGGGTTGTCTTGGCAAAGATACTGGAATGGTTTGCTATTTCCCAAACCCTCTCATTTTACAAATGAGGAAACTTAGACAAACAGAGCCAAGTGACTTGCCCAGGATCATACAGTTAATGTCTGAGATCAGATTTAAACTCAGGAAAATGAGTCTTCCTAACTCCAAGCCCAGCACTCTATCCATTGTGCCATCTACCTCTGTTTATACCTTACTCCTCTTCAAATACTCTATCATCCACGACTTTGGCCTCCTTGCTGTTTCTAACAACTGGAATGCTGTCCCTCCTTCATCTCTGCCTCCTAGATTTTCTGGCTTTATTCAAGATTTAGCTTCAATCCCAAATCTCACCTTCTAAAAGAGGTCTTTCCTAGTTTCTTACCAACACTCCCCATCCTCTGAAATCACCTACCATATATCCTAGATGTATCTTCTTTGTACATAGCTGTTGAATAATTGACTCCCCGATTAGACTGTGAGCTCCTAGAGGGAAGGAACTATTTTTGCCTTTTTTTGCATCAGCAGCACTTTAGCACAGTGCCTAGAACATAGTAGGCACTTAATAAATGTTTGTTGACTTGCTTTGATTTGAAAATGCCTCTCACAGTGTTTTGTACATAGCAGATGTCCAATAAATGTAATCTCTTCTAGATGTCTAACTGGGTCAAGGTAAATAGCTAAGGTTGTGGCCAAAAAAAAGCAAAGTAATTCATTCAAATGATCTGCCATATTAGTGTTGTATTACATTATCTCCAAATATCTAGTGCAAAACTAAAAAGTAAGTCAAACCTTTGGCTGTTTTTCTCTACATAAATCCAAATATCCCAGGGTTCACAAATTTCCAGGTGTTCCAGTTGGGTCTTTATCTCACAAATCTTCATATCATATCTCTCTGTACTAAACAGCAATTTTGCCCAGTAATAGTATATAGACTTGTTTGGATCACTCTGGTATGATGATTTCTTTTGGTTCACAGCTACACTTCTTCAGGAACAGTTATTGCCAGGTGAAACTTCTTTGCCATATGTTACATAAATAATGCCTGTTAATAGGGGAATTCAATGAGCTGAATGTTATGTTCTTGCTACATTATGTTTTTGTTGTAGGGTGGTTGTTGTTTTTTTTCTGGTTACTCTTTATTTTTATTTATTTATTTTGGATATACTTCTTTTTTTCAAATGTATTTAAATAATTTAGAATAGTTATCCATGGTTACATGATTCATGTTCTTTCCCTCCCCTACCCCCACCTCCCTCCCATAGCTGACGTGCAATTCCACTGGGTTTTACATGTGTCACTGATCAAGACCCATTTCCATATTATTAATATTTGCAATAGAGTGATCATTTAGAGTCTACATCCCCAATCACATCCCCATCTGTTGTTGTTTTTTTGTCCAAAGCTTTCAGTTAGTAAAGAGAATCCCCCAAATGAAACAGCCTACTCCTTCTAACTTTGAAAGGAAACCAACAAATATTTATTAAGCACCTACCATGTGCAAGGCACCATACCAGGTCCTTGCTTATTGAATATATCTACCAAATAAAGATAAAATGACTTTTAAATCTATTGGATTTTTTTTTTGTAGAGTAAAACTTGAGTTTTACTGGACTTACAATTCAAATCAGTTCAGTCTATTACTATTTTAAGTATTGCTCAGTGGGGAAAGGGAAGTTTGGGAAGATTGGCATTAGTATGAAATTGGGAGTTACAGAGCTGAGTCCATGCTCCACTTATCAAAAGCCTTCAGAAGGAGAAAACAGTAAGTTTCTCATGAGCACAGAGCTCTTGCCTTGCTAGGACATCAACACTTAGAAGGGTAATAGACAAGCAGGCTTTGTTTTCTCAGCAGGAGATGCTATACATTGGTACAATGGATATCTGTTTTATTTTTTTTTTAAATTAAGATATCCATTATCTACAGAGCAACCTTAGAGGGACAGACTGTGGATTTGAGTTTAGAATTTTATGTCTGACTCCAACAGCCAGATGGTCTTTTACACAATGAAAGTTCACTACAATTATTTGTAATTGTTTCCTTATCACTATTATTGCCATTGTTATTAATAACAACAATAATAATAATGTTGGAACAATGAAAACACTCATGTTTCATACCCCCATGTCTCCCTGCTTCCCACTTCTTCATCTCTTACACGTTCATTGTGCCATTTAGCTAATCAAAACTGCATTCATGTAAAAAACCATTAGACCAGACTTAAAAAGTTGTTTTCTTCCCAGATAACTCCAACGACACTACATTGAAGTTTATATTTATCCTGTGAACATATCATGTTTGCTCCCTGCAGGATGTTTATTTGCAATGGTACCTACAACTGTTGGAGAGAGAATTTAATTTCATTATTTCTTCTGATACATTTCTTGTGTATTGTTCAGGGGAGGAGTAAGGATAGACTTTTAAATTTTGAAATATGACATGCATAACTTGTGAATTTTTTTAAGTTGCTAATATGCTTTAGGGGTACTCTTTATGGTTAGCAAAGCTGAGAGGTTCTGACCCCCAAAGGATGTAGGAAAAGATAACTTACATAAATGTATATGGTGCCCTGAAGGGGCCTCAGTTGTATTATAGGGTTTCTCATGAACAGCATTGATTCAGGCAGCGGGACAGTGAAGCAAAACTAAGTGGTTCTTTAGCGGATGAGCTGTGAATGAGACACATTACACGACAAATTGAAGTAAGTACCTTTCTATGCCAACTGGTTGGCCGTAAAGCATTGAGATATGAAATAGGGCAAAGCAACTAATGAAATGTTTATCTTATTAAAAACTACTCTTAAAATGCCTACTGCAAAATCCAAAAATGGAATAATCCAGTGGCTTAAATGGAACACTCTGAAAAACTTTGGGTCTTAAGCTCTGAAAAGAGAGACAGGCAGAAGTCAAGCGAAATAAATAGAGTAGGTTAATTAAGTGAATACTTTAAAAAAATATTTTGAACCTTTCTTTGGTTGTTTGCTTTTACTTCTTTTTCTGATTATCTTGTGGTTTTCAAAACTACCTTTTATTTGATTGTTGGATATCCTAACCTGCTATAATTGAGAGAAGGAGAAGGTTCAGCATGGAGCTAGAGCAAAGTCTCTCTCCAAAAAGACAGCAATTACTCACATAGCTTAATTGTTTTATAGGCAAGTCAAAATATCATAAGAAACAGAAAAAGATGTTCTCTGACAAGCTCTCAAAAGTTCTATTCTTTCTATCTTTCTTTCCATCTATCCATCTATCCATCCTTCCTTCCTTCCTTCCTTCCTTCCTTCCTTCCTTCCTTCCTTCCTTCCTTCCTTCCTTCCTTCCGTCCTTCCTTCCTTCCTTCCACCTTTATTGTCCATTTTGGAATCAATACTGTGTATTGGTTCCAAGGCAGAAGAGGGGAAAGGGCTAGGTAATGGAGGTTAAGTGACTTGCCCGGGGTCACACAGTTAAAAAGTGCCTTTAGGCCAGATGTGAACCCAGGACTTTCCATCTCTAGGCCTGGCTCTCAATCCACTGAGCCACCTAGTTGCCCTGAGTATAATGATTTATGATGAAATTAAATTCAGTTATTGTCATAAGAGTAATGCTTGCGACTTCCAGTTAAGATGGCGGCTTAGAGAAAGCTAAAGCTCAGATCTCCTGAAAACCCTTCCCGACTGATCTCAAACGATAAGCTCCTAAGGCGCCGAAATTCAAAACGATCAACAGCACAGACCCTGGGAACCCTCCTCCTGGACCTGGACCCGGTTCAAAAGGTACGGCTCCCCTCAAAAGCCAGAACCCGAGATCACTCGGACCTCAGGGGTAGGAGCGCAGAGTCCAAGGCTCCCGGAAGCCGCAGCCCGGCCGGGCTCAGAGAGCAGGGTCCTCGGAACAACAACAACCCTCAGGGCCTTCTATCCGAATCCCGGTGAAAGTTACTGCCTGGGGCTTCCCCTGCAGAGAGCTGGTCAAAACAACAGCAACCCTCAGGGCGGGCAAGACAGCCTCACGGGCTGGATCCTGCTATCCAAGTCGCAGTGAAAGTCCTTGCCCTAGAGCTTGGGAAAGCTGCAGCCCATCCCCCCGCAGGCCTACGAAACAGCCTCACCCAGCGATTCTGAAGGCAACTTCCTGAAAGCGAGCTAGGGGGAGAGTGTGGCCTCGTGGTCTGACCCTTCCATTCCAGTTCCAGTGAGGCATATTCAGATTAACCCAGGGAAAGCTCATAGAACCAACATCTGCCCAGGACTAAAGCCTCGGATCACCAGAGATAAGAAAAGCTAATCCTCCACATTCAGAAATGGCAAACTCCACAGAACCACAGAAGCCCCAAAATACCAAGAAAAATAAGAAGAAAGGGGCGACTTTGGACACATTCTATGGAGCCAAAATACAAAATACAGAGCAGACAGAAGATAATATAAAAGAAAATGCTCCAAAACCTTCCAAAGGAAATGGAAACTCTCCACAAACCTATGAAGAATTTGAATCAGAAATGACCAAAAAGATGGAAGCCTTCTGGGAGGAAAAGTTGGAAATAATGCAAAAGAAATTCACGCATCTACAAAACCAGTTTGACCAAACTGTAAAAGAAAACCAGGCTTTAAAGGCCAGAATCAGGCAGCTGGAAGACAACGATCGTGTAAAAGAGCAAGAATCAATAAAGCAAAGCCAAAATACCAAGAAATTAGAAGAGAACATAAAATATCTCACCGACAAGGTGATAGATCTGGAAAATAGGGGGAGAAGGGATAATTTAAGAATAATTGGACTCCCAGAAAAGCCAGAAATAAACACCAAACTGGACATGGTGATACAAGATATAATCAAAGAAAATTGCCCAGAGATTCTAGAACAAGGGGGCAATACAGCCACTGACAGAGCTCACAGAACACCTTCTACACTAAACCCCCAAAAGACAACTCCCAGGAATGTAATTGCCAAATTCCAAAGCTATCAAACAAAAGAAAAAATCCTACAGGAAGCCAGAAAAAGACAATTTAGATATAAAGGAATGCCAATCAGGGTCACCCAAGACCTTGCAAGTTCTACTCTGAATGATCGTAAGGCATGGAACATGATCTTCAGAAAGGCAAGAGAGCTGGGTCTCCAACCAAGAATCAGCTACCCAGCAAAACTGACTATATACTTCCAAGGGAAAGTATGGGCATTCAACAAAATAGAAGACTTCCAACTTTTTGCAAAGAAAAGACCAGAGCTCTGTGGAAAGTTTGATACCGAAAATCAAAGAGCAAGGAATACCTGAAAAGGTAAATATTAAGGAAAGGGGAAAATGTTATCTTCTTCTTTTACTCAAACTCTCTTCTATAAGGACTACATTTATATCAACCTATGTATACTAACATGTGGGGGAAAAAATGTAATGTATAAATAGGGGGTAAAGAAAGACCAAATAGAATAATCATTCTCACACAAAGATTCACATGGGAAGGGGAGGGGAAGAAAACTCCTATAAGAAGGAGAGGAAGAGGGGGGGGGGGGTTACTTAAACCTCAATCTCAGGGAAATCAGCTCTGAGAGGGAAAAACATCCAGATCCATTGGGATCTTGAATTCTATCTTACCCAACAAGGGTAAGGAGAAGGGAAAACCAAGGAGGGGAGGGGGAGAGGGAGAACAAAAAGGGAGGGAAAGAGAGGGGGGAGGGGGAGGGAACAAAAAGGGAGGGACTAAAAAGGGAAACATCAAGGGAGGGGACAAGGGGGACTGTTTCAAAGTAAATCACTGGACTAAAAGGTAGAGCCGAAGAAGAAAAGGTTAGAATTAGGGAAGGCAATCAAAATGCCAGGGAGTCCACAAATGACAATCATAACTTTGAACGTGAATGGGATGAACTCACCCATAAAACGTAGACGAATAGCAGAATGGATTAGAATCCAAAACCCTACCATATGTTGTCTTCAAGAAACACACATGAGGCGGGTTGACACCCACAAGGTCAGAATTAAAGGATGGAGTAAGACCTTCTGGGCTTCAACTGATAGAAAGAAGGCAGGAGTGGTAATCATGATATCTGATAAAGCCAATGCAAAAATAGACCTGATCAAAAGGGATAGGGAAGGTAATTATATTTTGTTAAAAGGGACTATAGACAATGAGGAAATATCATTAATCAATATGTATGCACCAAATAATATAGCACCCAAATTTCTAATGGAGAAACTAGGAGAATTGAAGGAAGAAATAGACAATAAAACCATACTAGTGGGAGACTTAAACCAACCATTATCAAATTTAGATAAATCAAATCAAAAAATAAATAAGAAAGAGGTAAAAGAAGTGAATGAAATCTTAGAAAAATTAGAATTAATAGACATATGGAGAAAAATAAATAGGGATAAAAAGGAATACACCTTCTTCTCAGCACCACATGGCACATTCACAAAAATTGACCATACATTAGGTCACAGAAACATAGCACACAAATGCAGAAAAGCAGAAATAATGAATGCAGCCTTCTCAGATCACAAGGCAATAAAAATAATGATTAGTAATGGTACATGGAAAACCAAATCTAAAACCAATTGGAAATTAAACAATATGATACTCCAAAACCGTTTAGTTAAAGAAGAAATCATAGAAACAATTAATAATTTCATCGAGGAAAATGACAATGGCGAAACATCCTTTCAAACCTTTTGGGATGCAGCCAAAGCGGTAATCAGAGGTAAATTCATATCCCTGAATGCTTATATTAACAAACAAGGGAGAGCAGAGATCAATCAATTGGAAATGCAAATGAAAAAACTGGAAAGCGATCAAATTAAAAACCCCCAGCAGAAAACCAAATTAGAAATCCTAAAAATTAAGGGAGAAATTAATAAAATCGAAAGTGATAGAACAATTGATTTAATAAATGAGACAAGAAGCTGGTACTTTGAAAAAACAAACAAAATAGACAAGGTACTGGTCAATCTAGTTAAAAAAAGGAAGGAAGAAAAGCAAATTCACAGCATTAAAGATGAAAAGGGGGACAGCACCTCCAATGAGGAGGAAATTAAGGCAATCATTAGAAATTACTTTGCCCAATTATATGGCAATAAATACACCAATTTAGGAGAAATGGATGAATATATACAAAAATACAAACTGCCTAGACTAACAGAAGAGGAAATAGAATTCCTAAATAATCCCATATCAGAAATTGAAATCCAACAAGCCATCAAAGAACTTCCTAAGAAAAAGTCCCCAGGGCCTGATGGATTCACCTGTGAATTCTATCAAACATTCAGAGAACAGTTAATCCCAATACTATACAAACTATTTGACATAATAAGCAAAGAGGGAGTTCTACCAAACTCCTTTTACGACACAAACATGGTACTGATTCCAAAACCAGGCAGGTCAAAAACAGAGAAAGAAAACTATAGGCCAATCCCCCTAATGAAATTAGATGCAAAAATCTTAAATAGGATACTAGCAAAAAGACTCCAGCAAGTGATCAGAAGGATCATTCACCATGATCAAGTAGGATTCATACGAGGGATGCAGGGCTGGTTCAACATTAGGAAAACCATCCACATAATTGACCACATCAACAAGCAAACTAGCAAGAATCACATGATCATTTCAATAGATGCAGAAAAAGCCTTTGATAAAATACAACACCCATTCCTATTAAAAACACTAGAAAGCATAGGAATAGAAGGGTCATTCCTAAAAATAATAAACAGTATTTATCTAAAACCAACAGCTAATATCATCTGCAATGGGGATAAACTAGATGCATTCCCAATAAGATCAGGAGTGAAACAAGGATGCCCATTATCACCTCTACTATTTGACATTGTACTAGAAACACTAGCAGTAGCAATTAGAGAAGATAAAGGAATTGAAGGCATCAAAATAGGCAAGGAGGAGACCAAGTTATCACTCTTTGCGGATGACATGATGGTCTACTTAAAGAATCCTAGAGATTCAACCAAAAAGCTAATTGAAATAATCAACAACTTTAGCAAAGTTGCAGGATACAAAATAAACCCACATAAATCATCAGCTTTTCTATATATCTCCAACTCAGCTCAGCAGCAAGAACTAGAAAGAGAAATCCCATTCAAAATCACCTTAGACAAAATAAAATACCTAGGAATCTACCTCCCAAGACAAACACAGGAACTATATGAACACAACTACAAAACACTCGCCACACAACTAAAACTAGACTTGAACAAATGGAAAAACATTAACTGCTCATGGATAGGACGAGCCAATATAATAAAAATGACCATCCTACCCAAACTTATTTATCTATTTAGTGCCATACCCATTGAACTACCAAAATACTTCTTCACTGATTTAGAAAAAACCATAACAAAGTTCATTTGGAAGAACAAAAGATCAAGGATATCCAGGGAAATAATGAAAAAAAACACATATGATGGGGGCCTTGCAGTCCCTGACCTAAAACTATATTACAAAGCAGCAGTCATCAAAACAATTTGGTACTGGCTAAGAAACAGAAAGGAAGATCAGTGGAATAGACTGGGGGAAAGCGACCTCAGCAAGACAGTATACGATAAACCCAAAGATCCCAGCTTTTGGGACAAAAATCCACTATTCGATAAAAACTGCTGGGAAAATTGGAAGACAGTGTGGGAGAGACTAGGAATAGAGCAACACCTCACACCCTACACCAAGATAAATTCAAAATGGGTGAGTGACTTAAACATAAAGAAGGAAACCATAAGTAAATTGGGTAAACACAGAATAGTATACATGTCAGACCTTTGGGAGGGGAAAGGCTTTAAAACCAAGCAAGATATAGAAAGAATCACAAAATGTAAAATAAATAATTTTGACTACATCAAACTAAAAAGCTTTTGTACAAACAAAACCAATATAACTAAAATCAGAAGGGAAACAACAAATTGGGAAAAAATCTTCATAGAAACCTCTGACAAAGGTTTAATTACTCATATTTATAAAGAGCTAAATCAATTGTACAAAAAATCAAGCCATTCTCCAATTGATAAATGGGCAAGGGAAATGGATAGGCAGTTCTCAGATAAAGAAATCAAAACTATTAACAAGCACATGAAGAAGTGTTCTACATCTCTTATAATCAGAGAGATGCAAATCAAAACAACTCTGAGGTATCACCTCACACCTAGCAGATTGGCTAACATAACAGCAAAGGAAAGTAATGAATGCTGGAGGGGATGTGGCAAAATAGGGACATTAATTCATTGCTGGTGGAGCTGTGAACTGATCCAACCATTCTGGAGGGCAATTTGGAACTATGCCCAAAGGGTGCTAAAAGAATATCTACCCTTTGACCCAGCCATAGCACTGCTGGGTCTGTACCCCAAAGAGATAATGGACACAAAGACTTGTACAAAAATATTCATAGCCGCGCTCTTTGTGGTGGCCCAAAACTGGAAAATGAGGGGATGCCCATCAATTGGGGAATGGCTGAACAAACTGTGGTATATGTTGGTGATGGAGTACTATTGTGCTAAAAGGAATAATAAAGTGGAGAAGTTCCATGGAGACTGGAACAACCTCCAGGAAGTGATGCAGAGCGAGAGGAGCAGAACCAGGAGAACATTGTACACAGAGACAAACACACTGTGGTATCATCGAACGTAATGGACTTCTCCATTGGTGGTGGTGTAACGTCCCTGAACAACTTGCAGGGACCCAGGAGAAAAAAACACCATTCATAAGCAAAGGATAAACTATGGGAGTGGAAACACCGAGAAAAAGCAACTGCCTGAATACAGAGGTTGAGGGGACATGACAGAGGATAGACTCTAAATGAACACTCTAATGCAAATACTATCAACAAAGCAATGGGTTCAAATCAAGAAAACATCTAATGCCCAGTGGACTTACGCGTCGGCTATGGGGGGTGGGGGGGGAGAGGAAAAGAAAATGATCTATGTCTTTAACGAATAATGCTTGGAAATGATCAAATAAAATATATTTAAAAAAAAAAGAGTAATGCTTGCCACAAAAAGTTTAATTAGATGGATGCTCTACAATATGCAAATCTTTTTTCTTATATAACATCAAATATACTACAACACTTTCCTAGATACTGTCTCTACCTGGTCAACATAGTAAAATTCACATATGGTTATATTGACTATGTGGTAAAGACCTCGTATGATACTTTATATCTCTCTAGTCAAAGAATCTTAGAATTGGAAGGGATCTTGAAGATCATCTAGTTCAACTCCTAGTGAACAACAACCTCTATCTTATAAGTTCCCCCAAGAAATGTTCATTTAGCCTTGGTTTGAAGACTTTTAGAAAGTGGAAAACCAACTAACTCTCACCATAGTCTATTCCACTCTTAAGTGGCTCTAACTGTTAGGATTTTTTTAAAACCCTGATCTTCCATCTTAGAGTCAATACTGTATGTTGGTTTCAAGGCAGAAGAGGGGTAAGGGCTAGGCAATGATAGTTAAGTGATTTGCCCAAGGTTACATAGTTAGGAAATGTCTGAGGTCATATTTGAACCCAGGACTGACTCTAGGGTTGGCTCTAAATCCACTGAGCCACCTAGTTGCCTCTACCTGTTGGGAACTTTTACATTTACCCAGCTAAAATTTGCCTCCATATAATTTCCATCCATTGTTACTAGGTCTCAGCCCTCTTAGGCTAGGTAGTACAAGTTTAATTCCTCTTTCAAACAGATGACCCTTCAAATACTTGAAGAAAGTTAACACAACCCTCTCCTCTTCTTCATAAGTCTTCTCTTCTCCATCCCAAGTTCCTTCAACACATTTATATGGCAGGATCTCACTACTTCTTTCTAGCCTTCTCACCCCCATCGCTTATCTGAACCCTTGGTTTAAAACTCAGCTCCAAAGAGCTTTCTTAGATGAACCTTCCCTTGTTCTGTTTATCCTCCATCATGTAATGGTGGATATTATTGTTATTTGCTTTTGTGTCTTATCTCTGTATGAGACTATAGAATCTATCACAAGTGCTTGGGACCAGAGGCACTCACTAGGGATTTGCTGAATGATTAAATGTGAATAGAGGTGTTTTACAAAGTTCCATCCTACTGTAACAAGGCTATTCACTCCTAATGCCAGATTCCACATCTTTCCTTGCCTACAGGGAAAGTCTGGTTACTTAATTACACCAAAACATAGACAGATAGATAGATTCCCTGGTTTAAAAAATCTTTTTTAAAATTTCCTTGTTTCTCTCTTTTTAAAAGTCTTGTATATCCTTTAGTGGTGATCCAAGAGGTGGGACTATTGTTAAAGTATATTCATTTGACATCTATGATGTCTTTTTCCCCCCTTACCTGAGACTGTTGTAGCTATAAAAGTTGTGTACGTTTTGGGAAAACTTTGAAGACTGATTTAATAAGGGCCACATAAGGGTCACATTGTTTACAGTCAGGGTTACTGTTGTCAGAAATCATGCCCATCAGCAAATAATCACCCTCAAACTAAGACCATTAGCTTTACCTTTTCAAAAAGCTATGATGTTGTAACCTATTACCATTGACAATGATCTAGAAAGTAGTATGGTTTCTCAAAGGCTAATTATAAACAGGTGAGAGTCTGAGAAAAAAATCTAGGAATCAAGTAGCACATTTTTGAGTTCATTAATGTTCTTATTCATACAGGGAAAGAAAGGTTCACATTCCACTGCATTATGCAGGGTCTTAAGTAAGCTGATACAAACCAGGTGATTTGCCTGCAAAAGCCCTGACAAGTAAAAATAAAGCAACTCAATTTAGTTTTCTATTTTGTTGTGTTCCATGAGTTAAAATTATCTCTAAGTCCAAAGGTATCATGATTAAACTACCTGGGTTCCATTAATATCAAAATATTCATAGGAGCACTCTTTAGCAAAAAATGGGGAACAAAATACCAAACAAAACAGTTCATCAACTAGAGAATATCTAAACAAGTTGTGGAATATGATTGTCATAAGAAACCACAGAGATGAGGAACTCAGAGAAGTATGAAAAGACTCGAATGAGCTGATGCAGAGCAAAGAATCCACAACAAGAAAGTAGACTTCTGTGGACCTCTGATCTGATTTCTGTGGGCATTCCTCAATAATGCAAATTGCAGATCCTTGTCAATGTCCTGCTATTAGTTAACTATTGGAGATTCAAATGGTGTAAATGAAAACAGCACTAAATGATAGAAATAGCTGTGCAATACACAAGGCTGATCCGGGTTTTGGAAAAATGATGATCAAACACACATTTCATTCCTCTCAAGAGAGGTAAATTGTAAACTGCTGAAAATCTATCAGTCCTAAACTATTTTCTTTATTTTAAAATATATATGCATACATACATATAATACATATTATATATAATATACATATTATTTATATATATAGAGAGAGAGGTACCATTGAGGTGGGGGGGCAAGAGTTATATGGAAGTGACAGTAGTGATGTAAAATAACAAAAATGATTTTTAAAAAAACATCTTAAAATAGAAATACCTAGAGGTCAGTGACCAGAAAGAATTAATTGACTTAGTAAATAAGCAGGCAGCTGTGAATGGAGAAGGTTAAACCCAAGCACTGGGGCTTTTCTCCTCTTCTTTAATAGAAAGTGAAATGAAATCTTTAACTTGGATCTGAACATCCCAATCCCAGAGTGGAGGACCCCTCGATTTCACATTTCATCTCCGGAGGTTAATGTACATATCATCTAACATTGCCACCAGTAACATACTGCAGGGTTATCCCTAGACAAAATATTGATATTCAGTGTAAACTTGTGATTTGAGGCCTCAGTGATAATAGTGCTACCAAATGAGCTGTCTTATAGTTCACATTGCAGCTGAGGCTCTGTTCTTTAAAAAGAGCATCCTATTTTCTCTCCAAGAATCCTCTCCATTTTAAACTTCTGTTCATTTTCATTGTATTCAACTCTAAATACTCTAAAAATGGTTTTCATGCTTTTAAAAATCAGCAGTTCTCAATTTTAATTCTCATTACTATCTTAAAAGATTAAAAGCTCTCTGTTTCCTTCCTGAAGTTTTCCTTTCTCTATTTTGCACATTGCTAATGAATGCCTGGCTGCTGGCATGTTAGTTCATTTATTTATTAGAAAAGGAATACTGAAATATATTTCACATACATGCTCAGTGGGTTCCTTATGCGACTTTCTTAGGTGATGAGAAATGGGACACAGCAAGACCTCAAGAAAGGAGTAGTTTACCAGACACAGGTATTGCTTGGATCACATGCACTTTTTGGGCTTTTTAAGCTTCTTGCAATATGGAAAAAAAAAGTATTTTTCTTCTTCTGAAAGTTATTTTAGGAATTGCTTTTAGTTGAGTCATAGTATTCCTCCCAATATTAAGGATGCCATTCTTTCAAGTGGCATTAATAAATATCCATTTTCTAATTTTAAATAAACTGCATTATCTTTTTATTTAGAGGGTTTTTTAAATCACCTCGAAAGCATTACAAGGACCAAAATCCCCACATTTAAAAAACACGGTTTTCACTACTGTGCTTGAGTGAGGACAGTCTTGTCCTCTGCAGTCCCACATACCTAAACTTATGGTCCCTCTGAAACAAGAGAAATTCAAGATCATTATTCCAATAACATCAGGACTTATCCTGCAGCCTATCTGCCACTGGGAATGCCACCAAATCAGCAGCAGGCATAAAGAAAAATGATTCTTCTAGAAAAGGGGAAGATCTTTTTAATGTGAGGTTCTTTTCAATTGAAAGCATTGTTTATACAAGGTATGACTAAAAAGTAATATTTGTACAGTATCTCTACATGTGTTTATGTTAAGGAAACCTTTCAGCTAACTAAGTATTTTTTTAAATTCATCTTTTGTTTTAGAATTGATTGGTTCCAGGACAGAAGAGCAGTAAGGGCTAGGTCATTAGACTTAGGTGACTTGCCCAGGATCTCTCAGCTAGGAAGAGTCTGAGGCCACATTTCACCCCAGGATCTCTGTCTCTAAGCCTGGTCCTCTTTCCACTGAGTCACCTAGCTGCCCCTCCAAATGAGTATTGATTTTGGTTTGAGAATGTCCTCAAGGACAACTAAAGAACAAAATGAGAAAATTCCTCCCTTTACTTCATAAATAAAACGAGGTGGCTACATGGTCTAGGAAATAGAGCCCTGGGTCTGGACATTCTTTCTTCAATCCAAGCCTCAGATTTCTGCTAGCTCTTTGACTCTGGCCAATCACTTGACTTCTGTTTATCTCAGTTCTGTAGTCTATAAAATGGGGATACTAATAGCCCCTACCTCCCAGGGATGTCAGGAGGATCAAGTGAGATAAAAATTAGATGCTTGCCAAATGTGTTTCCTTTATAATAATGTCTCATTTTTGAGCAAAAACAGTATTTCCCAACTTGATCCCCAAACTTATTCACAGAAATTAGTTCTGAATCATTTTCAACTGTTTATAAAAATTATAAAGTGCTACCACCACTAAAAAGTATTTTAGTTTAGTTTCTGTTTTTAAATTAAATGACAGAATAGTGTGAAGACAAAAATCATTGGGAAAAGGGTGTTGTTTCCCAATAGGGCTTTTCCCCTTCTCTCAGAAGGCTCAAATACTCATTTGGCAATAATGTATAAGTTGTATATTGTTAATTTAAAAATAAGTAGGGGGAAGCTGGGTAGCTCAGTGGGCTGAGAGCCAAGCCTTTAGAAAGGAGGTCCTGGGTTCAAATTTGACCTCAGACACTTCCTAGCTGTGTGACCCTGGGCAAGTCAGTTAATCCCCATTGCCTAGCCCTCACTGCTCTTCTGCCTTGGAACCAATACATAGTATTAATTCTAAGGTGGATGGTAAGGGTTTTTTTAAAAGTCGCGTTACTTTATTAGTCATATCTTGTGTTTATATGGTCATCTTTTTTTTTTTCATTCCAACTGGAAATGAGAATTTACCAGTAATTTAAGATGTTCCTCCTTTGTTGTTTTTCTCCCTAGACATTTTTATGCATTCCATGTTATTTATCAGTGATAGGAAAGGTCAAGTTTTAATTAAATCTAAACTTAGAATTTATGGACCTAAATTATTCTATGGTACAGGCTGCAGAGTTTGCCTTTCTGTATGCATGTGCTTAAATGTGTGTGCATGAGCAGTATGTGTACATAATAGGCATGCAGTGACTTGGGATTGTAAGTGTACGTGTATATCTACAAATCCACACACATGTACATATAAGACACTCAGCATGTGTGAATATATATGTGTATTCATACAAATGTTGTTGTCGATCAGTAATGTCTGACTCTTTGTGACCCTGTGGACCACACTGTCCATGGTGTTTTCTTGGCAATGATACTGGAGTGGTTTGCCATTTTTTCTCTGATTAAAGCAAACGGAGATCAAGTGACTTTTCAGGAATCACACAGCTAGTGTCTGAGGCCACATTTGATCTCAGGTCTTCCTTCTAAACCTGGTTCTCAATCCACTGAACCACCTACCAGCCTCCTATGCATATGTATATACTTGTATATATGTATATATTCTTTATTCAATCTCTTCGGGTATGTCTGACTCTTCATGACCCCATCTGGAGTATTCTTGGTAAAGATACTGAAATGGTTTGCCATATCTTTCTCCAGTTCCAGATGAGGAAACTGAGGCAAGCAGGATTAAATGATTTGCTCAGGGATACAGGGCTAGTAAGTGTCTGAAGTTAGATTTGAACTCAGGTCTTCTTGACTCCAGGTCCAGCACTCTATATGTTAAGCCATCTAGCTGTCTTCTATTTATATGTGTGTATAATATATGTGTGTATGTACATATATATATGTGTGTGTGCATGAGACACACATATACAAACACTCAAAAACCCACACCATAATATACTTGTTATTTGTGTAATATATATCTATATCTGTGTTTATACACATACACACAATTTTGTTGGGTGTCATTCTTTCCTTAATTACAGAACTGCAGCTTTTTTCAACTCAGAAGCCATAGTATACCTGTTAAATGAAGACTGAATACTGACCACTACCATCCCCATTCCTATGCCTATGATAATCAGGCCATGTTATTAGCCAGTCTGATCTGATTGACTCTATTTTTAAGCAGTAAGATCAGATCTTCCTTGTTTTGTTGGTATTATAGAAGTCACTTGCCTTAAGGTGAATTGGATGATTTAAAAAAAAATACTCCAAGTTGCCAATTGCAGGTATTTGCTGGACATGTCTGATTTTATTTAGGGTTTTATTGGACATCTTTGGCCTTACAGTCTGGTCTTTTTCATAAGAAATGTCAGCAAAGTCTTTGAATTAATGGACTGTGAAGTGCTCAGAAACATACCATTTCAAAAAGTATCCTGCAAGGATGTGACACTAATGGGAGGTGACCCATGAGTTTATAACCAAATACCCCATCCAAACTACAAAGAAATTAAGATAACAACAGCCCAAGCACAATCATTTTGAACAAAGACCTGTCAAAGAAAGGGAAGTGAAGATGAGTAATCCATCAAAACATGTTCAAATTATCAAGCCCCTTTAGTTTACTACTCTCCTGGAAGGTTGATCTTTTCTGTCAAATAATGGAAGCAGAGAGAACTCTTCCTTATATGTGAGACATTAAGTAGGAAAAGGTAAGGAAAGGAGAAAAGAGGCGCATTTAGCTTTAGAACATTCATTACATGAACCTGAATGGTAGATGCCTGAGTGTGCTTCCATGGATTTTGTTTTCTTTTAATTTTGCTATTTTGGAAAAAAAAATGCAGTGTAACTCCTTCAATCTTTTTGCAATTCTGCATGGTTGAACATTTGAAATGAGTTTGTGTATCACCCTCAGGCACTGATTGAGACTTGATTGGGGCAAAGCAGACTCCATGTGCTTATTTTTATACACGTCATTTGGGAAGTTATATAGCCAAGGGAACAGAAAATGTGTTGCTCTATTGCCAAATTATCACATATCCTTTGATCCAAGGAGGAGGTGATCTTAATCAACAAGTTGCCCGACCTTAGTGCAATGGCAATGTCAGGTCAACTCGGGAAAGTGAGGAGGAAGATCTAAATACAAATAAAAAGAAACAACTCACAATCCTTATAATTATCATCATCTGCTGCTTTTCCCTCTTTTGGCAAAGAAACACTCCATCCATTTGCAGAAATTGCCTGCGGAAACGTTACATCAAAACTAATCACAACGATTAAAATCAGCTTTTCTGTGCAAGAGGAGAGTAAAAAGCAAGTTGGAGGCTGGAATGAGACTGGTTTTCCACCCCCAAAAAAAATCTCAAAAAAAATCCCTATATACATATCTATTTATAAATACATATATGTACAGCTTTATTTTTGAAGGAGATCAATTTTCTGCCCGTGTGATCAGTTAATTTGATTTAAGTTTTATTTTGGAGATTGATTTAGACTGGAGGTAGAGGCATGAGCTAATTGTATCCTGATCCTTGCCTTGAGGGGTTTCAAAGCCCTGGAGCAACTCTTCTCAGTATTTTGTTCTGTCTACCTTAGCCAAGCTATTGCATTTCTCTCTGGTGTAGCGAGCTGAGCAGATCGCTGGGAGAGAAATCGGAAGGGGGGAGAGGAAAGGAAGGGGACTTGGAAAGAGACTTTGTGCTTCAATGTTTCAGGTAAGATCTGACGGTTTGGGTTTGTTATTATTTGCTAAGGAGGGTATGGCTGGGACTTTGGGCGCAACTCGCTTTTACGCATGTGCCAGGCATGGGAGAGAGCGCTCCACACTCTCGCACACACAGAGCCAGCCACCGTGGGGTTGGCAAATTCCTCTCCGTTGAGCGGCGGCGGCGGCGGCGGCGGCTGCTGCCACTTCCTCCAGTCTTTTTTTTTTTCCCTCCCTTTCCTTCTCTTTCTTCCTTTCTTCCTTCCCCTCCTCCCTTACCAAGCGTAGGAGAAGCCAGCTGGAAGGCGGGGGGTGGGGGGAAAGAAGAGTGCGCGGCGGCGGGCCGGGCTGCCCCAGCCTGGGGTTTGCCACTGTGTGCGGCCGCGAGAGTTGCAATGCCCCGCCGGATCCCAGTGGTGACCAGGAGCTGGAGGTGGCTGCTCCGGGAGCTCCGTTTGTGCCAAGCAGCGGAGGATCCCTCCTGGAAGCCCTGGGAGCGCACTTACCCCGCCCCCCCCCCCCAACCCCACGCACCTAAACCCAAGCTGTGCTTCGGCACCACCGGTCCCCCACCCCCACCCCTTCCTCTCTTCGCCTTTCCCCTCTCCGTCTGTCCCTCTGAAACACCCCCCGCCAAGTGCACGGAGATGGCCCATCAGGCGACCCGGCTGCGGCAGCTGCCCCTGGGGTCCCGCAATGCCCCCTGCCAGCAGGAGCACAAGGGGGGGGGCCGGGCCCGAGGCCGCCTGGTTTTGCTAGGCGCTGCTCCCCGGCTTCTGCCGGTCTCCCCGTTGCCCCCGAAAGCTCCGTGAAAGGCGCCATTGTGGCTCTGTGCCGATGCTGCCCCGGGGCGATTTTCTTTTTCTTTCTCCCCCCCCCTCTTTTTTTTTTCGAGAGAAGAACCTGGTCTCCCTTTTGTGTGTAGCCGGCTGCTTGGGGTTTCTTATCCCCCTAGCAGTGCGGGTCGGATCCCTAGTGTATTCGTCTCCCTTGGCTGACACCAGAGACCTGTAAAGCCCCCTTCCTTTTAGCCTCTATCTGTCTCTCTCTCAGCCTCACCCCCCCCCCTCCACACACACACAAACATACACACACATACACTTACTCACTCACTCCCTTTTTTGGGTGCAAATGTTTCATTTATTTTTTAAAAGCTCTCATTCCTCTTTCTCCCCCCTTCCCTCCCTTCCGCGATAAAGGGCACGGCACATGCTCTGGATTAGAAGTCTCCTTGGGAGGCGGGGACTGTCTGCGGTGGGGGGTGGGGGTGGTTGGGGGTGGAAGGAGGGGGAGAGGAGGAGGAGGATGTGAGCGCTGCAGGTAATGGCTGTGGCTTTGCTGCGCTCGCCTCTTCCCCGCGGTGCCTGCAGCGCCCGAGCCTGGAGCCCGCATCCTTCCCTCCCCTCCTGTCTGCCAAGGTTCCCTTAAAGGGACAGAGCTTCCTTTCTGTCTCTCCCTCTTGGTTTGCACCCATGGCCTGGGGCGAAGGGGGTAAGTGAGTTTTGGATTCAATCCAACCCCTTCCCCTAGGGGAGAAGGGGAGATTATTTCCCCCCCACTTTCATTGAAGTGTGCTTTGTAAGCTTTTTTTCCCCTCCACCCCCCACCCCCCTACGGGAACTAAAATAAGGACTCCATGCCTTGCTTGAAAAGACAACACAAGAAAATGAGGCTTTTATTGGGAAGTCGGGTTAAAAGTGCAATTGATCCTTTAAAAAATGTTTTTTTTTTTTTTTAAGCAAGAAGGGATATTCAGATAGTTTCTAGCTCAGGAATCCCCACACCTTTATCCGCGGTGGTAGATGAAAATAACATGTGTCCACTGATAACACACTCCCCCTCTCCACCCACCCTACTACTTCTCACTGTTCCCATTACACCCGCTAAGTCCTAGCTATTACGCATCTGCCTTTGTGCTTTGGAACAGTTGCACTGTAGTTGAAGTGGTCTTCTGTTATCAAAATATCTTTCAACGTGACTGCTCCGGAGGCAGGATGGGTGAGAGCCAACTAAGTTCCCAAAGTTGCAAATACGAATTGCTGCTTTGTGAATCTGGGAGCAGCTCGCAGGAACTGTCCAATATCCCTGTGGCACCGACTTGCTCTCTAAAAGGTGCAAAACAGTGGGCAAAAGTAATTTGGTACAAGTCCTGCATTATCTCTTAGATAATAGGACTGGCTGCTTTCGAGTAAATCCTTGATTCTGTGTGTGTATGTTTGTGTCTGTCGGTCTATCCCTGGTGGGGGGAAGCGGGGTGGCGGAGAGACATAACAGTTTAACATACTCATTCTTTAAGAAATGTTCGCCTTCTGTTTTCAATCAACTAAGCTGGCAGCTAGAGATACAAGTTTATTTGAGAATACCCTCTGGGTACCAAGCATGCTTGGATTGTTTTAGCAAATTAAAAATGAGCAAAATGCTTTTACCTTCTCAGCAGTAGACTCCTTAAGAGACCTCCTGTTTTGCGTGGTGTGTGTGTGGGTGTGTGTGTGTGTGTGTGTGTGTGTGTGTGTGTGTGTGTGTGTGTGTGTGTGTTGTAAAAGAAAAACATTCTCTGTGTACCTCAAATGTGTTTTTAATGTGGAAGAGGAGAAAATACTGGATTTTTAAGACTGAAACTAATTCTCAAAAAATGTAATGACATCTGATCCCCAAACCAAGGATGTACCTAGTGTTTTTAGAATTCATGTAACCAAACAGCTAAGCCATTATTGTCCTTTACAACGGATCGCTTTGTTTATTTAATACGTTAATTTATCTATTACTATTATATATTTTATACCACTTGGTAAAATAAAGGTGCTTGAGATGCAAGAGGCTGCACATTGACTTTAACAATTTGGTTGAGGCTTTATCCTGCTATTTGATTAGGAGAAAAAAAATGTTAGCAGTTACTATGAGAGTAGGTTTGAAGTTTGGGTAATTACTAGATGGAGGTGACCACATGGAATTTTTAAACTTTGAATCACAAAATAAAGTTGGTTGTTTGCTAATACAAGGCAATTGATGCCCAATTGGGCAAAATGGCATCATCATAATGTAGACATTTCTAGATTAACTTAGTATGTGATATTTTGTAAAATTTACCATCAGAGTATTCAAAATGACTGCAGTGATTCTGGTGTATTAATTATGCCTGGAGCACAACATTCGCTTTAGCTCACACACACTAGAGGTCTCTCTTCTAACTAGAACATATTAGTGTATTTACAATTCTTCCTTTAGTGTTTGAATACGGGATTTGTACAGTTCTGTTTGGTCTATCTTTGCATAATGGCAATTTAATGTCTCCCTTCATGTTCTCTGATTTTTGTAAGACTTTATTTTTACTCAGTATACAGTACTTAATGTCCAGATTGGGCTTTTTTTTTTTTTGAGGAAAGTGACTGCAAGAAGATTGATTATAGATAATGAATTTTTAAAGGTGACTCTAATATAAAAATGTGGCATTCAATGTATAAAATATTATTTGGCCATAAAATTGTTTAACCTGTGTACTTTGTTTTCAAAAAGAACCATTAAAGTTAATGGAAGACATATGATGGGGAAACTGAAGATTCACTGCCCATAAAACTCTAAATGTAGTCTCCTTCAGAAGTGGAATTTCTCTGAAAACATTATGCTTTTCTGCCCCTCAAACATTTTTTGATTATGAGTAAATCAGTTGCTCAAGTCTTTGTGTTATTTTAGGTTGTGTTTTTGTAAACTATATTTTTGAACTCTAATGAAAAATAACTAAGCAACCCATCTTCATATGAGCCTTTGTGGGCTCATTGACATTGTTGGCTCTAGTCATGTATAATTGGGTGAAAGTGGGAAACAATTAAATTTCAGTATCATAGATTCAGAGCTAAAAGGAGCTTCAAAAAACAAATAGGGCAGCAAGGTGGCTTGGTGGAAAGAGAGCTAGGAGGTGACTGGAGGTCCTGGGTTCTAATATGATCTCGAATACTTCATAGTTGTGTGATCCTGGGCAAGTCACTTAACTCCAATTGCCTAGCCCTTAGAGTTTTTCTGTCTTAGAACTGATACTTAGCATCAATTTTAAGAAGATAAGGGTTTAAAAAAAAATTCATAGTCACTAAGTAGAAGAGGGAATTTGGACCCAGGTTCCTCCACAACCAGTTCCAGTGCTCTTTCATTCATAAAGTATTGCATTTAAATAATGAATTCATACATAATGGTTAATGGGATTAGACTGAGGAAATGTTATGCAGAAAATGTAATTTAAGATGAAATAGCCTTTCATCACAAGCCACATTTCATAATATGATAAGTTAGAGGACTTAGAAAGTTGCTTAGAATTTACTAAGCAACATTTCAAATGAGCTAGGTTTAGTAAGAATGATGGTTTAGATTTACATCCTAAGCAGTACTTTTCAAAACTATAGATATGAGTTGTACATAATCTCTTTATTTGTTAGAGTCCATAAAAATTTGTTCCCCTGTTTTCCTTTATTGTACTAGAGTGTAAAAAAACCTCTTAATTCTCTGCTAAATTAGGATTTGTGATTATTTAGACTAGGGCTGGGCTGCAGTTGTTTGTTTGTTTTTGGTAAGCAAATATTTTTAATAGGAAGTGGAAATTAGTTATGTAAATAAGATTTCAGGGGTAATTTCTACAACTCTTAAGAGAATAAACTTTTGAAGCTTTTAAAATAAGCAGCCATTTACACATAGAAAGTGATTTACTAATTATAAACTGTTCTTTTCAATTCATTGCATTAAATCTTCTAAGAACTTCACCTTCAGTATTACCTACTTTGGGCTAGTTTGTATTGCCCATGTAATAGGAATTTTTATTCCGTTTCCATTTCTTTTAAATTATTAGTTTTGTTTTAATTCTGATTAGTTAGATAGAATTGAATTTGCTATTCCTTTTCTATCTCCTCTTTCTATAAATATTGTTAGTTTTATATCAGCTGATATAATTTTTTCCTCTTTTTAAAACTCTTGCCTCTTTCATTCTATAATTTTAATCTGGATATTATTCTTTTAATTCATTTCCAATCTAGTACAACTTCAAGAACTTGTTTGGAGAAATGATATATGCCAAGGTCCAAAATGAAATTAAAAAGTTATTACTTATTTAGATAATGAGTAATCCTTTAATTGAGGAAAAAATTCTTCCTTTTGTATACACCAACTTGTATTCCAATTCCTGGGTTGATCCTCTGGAGGACACCTACTACTCCCAGATTCGAGGGTACCATGTAGGTCTATATTCCAAACAAGCTCCCATTAGTGTTTTCCTCTTAATAATCAGAGAGTAGATACATTTTAGCTTGTAGTAAATACGCTTACTAATGTGACACAGAAAGAACTACAGAAACAATCTTTCTCCCTAAGCTATGGTGTGCTCTCCCATAAATATACATGACAACTAAGGGAAGAGGGGGCACAACCTTAGACTATAATGGTAGTGGGCATACCCATAGGAAACACATGTAACCAGGGCAGCTCATCTCAAGAACTGAAAAAATGTTAATTTCTTTTCTTTCCCCATGGAGTCCTAATGCTTCTTCCTTCTATGGGGCGTGCTGCAGAATCTGCTTCTCTCCATAGCACAATTCTCAGTAGCTTAAGTATCTGGGTGGTAGAATGGCTAAAGTATTGGACTTAGAATCATGAAGACCTGAATTCAAATCTTGCCTCAAACCCTTATGAGACTGTGTTATCCTGGGAAAGTCACTTAATCACTCCGATTCAGTTTTCTCATAGGTAAAATGGAGAGAATACCACCCACTTTATGGGGGTTGTTGTGAGAATCAAATTAATATAAGTAGTTTTCTGTGGCTCCAGTCAGATCTTTTTTTTTCTTTACTACTAAAGGTCCTGCTTCTTCCCTCTTTTCTCTTCAAATACAAGATTGGGTCTTTTTTCTTCCCCAAGTATGTCTGGAGAGTATGTCTCCTTCTCCTAATGAGTATGGTATCACCTACTGGTCAAAAAACTTGACTTCAAAGCACTGAAGCCAAAGAGAAAAATCCTTCATCTTCCACTTCTCTAAGAGGGGGTCAGTAATGATTTGATTCCCTCTCAGAAGCTGGATTCTTGCTCCACTGCTGCCTTGCTCCTGGTCTGACTCCAAAACTCAGCTTTTTTAAGGGCTATCAGAAGCATGGTCAGTCTTCTCTGGGCCACTGGCCAACTTCCTCTTCCAGTTCAAAGAAATTTCCTTCACACCTTGTAAAATAATTGAGGATCATAGATGCATCTTTATATTTAGTTTAACATGTTTGGCCATAGTTCTTTGAAGTCAAGACATATGCTCTCCAGATAGACATGGAAGAAAAAAGATAAAGTCTTCATTTGAAGAGAGAAGAAGGAAAAAAAATAAGACCTTTAGCAGGAAAAAAAGAGGTGATTCTGGACTTGAGGAAAAACTAGCCCTGGCAATTTATAAACACTATATTTATGTAGTGTTTTAAGATTTGCACAGTGCTTTTCTTATTTTAACTTATTTGATTCTACAACAACCCTTAAAGTGGGTTGACTAATGTTGAGGATAGGATGTTGAGAGAAAACAGAAGAAAGGCCATGACCCAGCTTTGGCAAATACTCTTGGGTAGTAGTAGATAGAGGATGAATGATAATCTAGCAAAGGACACTGAGGAGTGGTTATATAGGAAGGATCAGGATAAGAGTTGCATTGGGACCTCAGAAGCCATTTAGTTCAACTTGTACTTGAAAAAGCATGACCATTACAATATACATAATATGTGGTCAACCACGTGGAATCCATTGCTACCTACCAACTGAGGCAGCCCATTACATGTTGGATAACTCTAATTACTAGAAAGTTTCCCTTAATTTCAAGCTTAAACTTGTGTCTTGACCACTTTTACTTATAGCCCTCCTGGCCATAGCTTTTGGAAGGGAATAGAAGATAAATGTATTAAGAGAATTCATTTCTGATATTCCTCAGTTCAAGAAAGGAATATAATAATGAAAAATACAGCCACTGAATGCCAGAAGACAGGTTATAAACCTATCTACAACAATGACATGGACTGATGACAGCAAATAAATCTGCATACTACAATACAAGCCTCAAAAGATCCTGGAGAACTCATCTAACAAACAGTATTCTAAGCAGACCATTATCTCCAACTGAATTTGTTGCCTATTATCACCCAGACACAATATAGATCTACAAATACTGAAGAACATCCGTTTTAATAGATATTGCCATCCCAGCTACTCGTGATCTCCAAACTATATGAAATTAAAAGCTTTCAAAATACAGAGACCTAGTGGAGAAAAGCAAAATTATGTTCACTTCCTCCCTCTTATCTTGTCTGTTGAGTTTTAGGGCTGGGGTTTTAGGAACAAATCATTTAAATTCCCTAGCCCTCAGTTCCCTCATCTGTAACATGGGTAGACTAATACCCATAGTACCTCTCTAAAAAGATCATAGATTAGAGCTGGAAGGGATCTTAGAAGTCATCTAAAACAACCTACTTTTTTTTTTTTAACAGATGAGGAAACTGAAACCTAGATAAGTGACTTGCCAAAAGTCCCACAAGTAGTTAATCGGCAGAGAGAGAATTTAAACTAAGTCCTCTGACTCCAAGTCCAAGAATTCTTCCACTGTATCCACTCTGTTAAAGGGTTGTTTTGAGATAATTTACACAAAATACTCCGTAGACTTTCAAGTCATATATATGTTAATGTTTTATTATTCTTGCTCTTAGAAGAAAACAAGTCCCCAATACAAATTATTATGTTGAGTAAAATCTGGATTTGTTTTTCATTCATTGAAAACTGACTTCAGAAGTTACTATGTATATAAAATGCCGTTGAGAAGAAAAGTTATAGACTGAAGGAAATATTAACTATTTATGTTATAAACATATGGTGGAGCAAGGGATAAACTACCTGAAATCCTTCCTATGTGCCCACTGCCATTATTGGACATGAGGAACCTCTGTGGCATAGGGCTTTGAATCTGTAACTCCTGGATTGAAATCCTGCCTCAGACACATTAGCTGAGAGACTCTGGTCAAATCATTTAATCACTGTCCATTTTAGTTTAGTCTTCTGTAAAATGAAGCTGTAAAATAAAGATTGTGAGGATCACAAGGCATAATATGTGTATGGTATGTTGCCAAGCTTAAAGCATGATATAAATTTTACTGTTATCATTTGTTGTAGTACTTGCTGAAAACTGATGGATTGTAGTATGGGGGAAACACATTTGTCAAAGAAAAGACTCATATTTTCCTCTCTATGCTACTCTTTAAATTTTATTATTTCAATGCATATCAGAGCACTAGCATAACAGCTCCCAAGGATTTTAGCAATTATTTCCTTCGTCAGGAGGTTGTAAGTCCAGCAGGAAGAATACCTTATCCAGATTGCTTATAGTTTTGTTTTGTTTTAATCAGGTTGACTGCTTGGGAATCTGCCATATTATGTCTTAGGTAGACCTAGAAGCACCCCAGCCAGGACTTCAATCCTAGGGGCCCACCAAATTTAGCCTTCCCCTCCTTGCCTTCATGGAAGCAGTCCTTCAACAGCAATGCAAATTGTGCCCTGAAGTCTCCAGCTTACAAAAGCTTCGGTCACTTAGCACTTTACCTGTGTGATTCCAAACAAATATTTCTCTAGATTTCTCCCCACAAAGGAAAATATTCACTTGTTCCTATAGGCAACAGAGAATCTTATCCAAACAAGGTTGGTATCCATTCTGTCCAGCAGATGGCAGTGGTACCCACTCACAGCCTGGACTTGGAGTAGCCTCAGGTCTTTTTCCTAATCTCCATCAAGACTCTAAAAGTCATTGCCCCCACCCGCTGTGGAAGATGCCAGCGGAAGTTTCTTATTCTTCCTCCATTCCTTAGCCCCAACGGGAGAAGCCAGGCTGGCACAACCCCAAAAGCCCACACCCCAGAGTTAATTACTGACTACGCCATTGCCCCTGCTCCTGGACAGCATTGCAATTGCTTACATCCTGCATGTGCCTCTCAGAGTAAGTTGCGATAAGAATGGAGCAACTATTTTGTTCTGGATTTGGGCAAACTACAAAGGACGCTGTTAAACTCCCACAGTTCCCTACCCGTGCAATTGAGTCCCCTTAGAGATTACAACACAGGACCATAGATTTAGTGTGAAGAATGAACTTGGACTTCCTTTAGTTAAATCCTCTCATTTTAAAGATGAGGAAGCTGAGACCCAGAGAAATTAAGTGACTTGCTCAGTCACACATGCCATAAGTAGGTGGCAGATACGAGATTAAAGCATGTCTTTTGCCAAGTTCATCTCTTTCCACTGCACTATGGTACACTATAGTGCATCCTAGGGGAGAACCTTTGTGTCATTTAGCTGTGTGACTATGCTAGCAATGATAATGACTTGTTATCCTGTGCAGCTGGGTATTAATATGAATGAAAGCTATTTTTGTCTTTAATTTTTTAAATCTTTTGTTTTTGTTTTACTTTCACTTCAGAATATTTCTGTCCCCTCTCCACTCCATCCCTTGCAACACAGATTTTTAAAAAGAGGGAAAAAGTAGCTCAGTTAAATCAACTAATACCTCAACTGTGTCTGACCATATATTCAATAGTCCATGCCCATAATCCCCTACCTTTTCAAAGAAGGGAGGAAAGTACATTTTCTCAACTCTTTTCCAGGGCCAATTGTACCTTAGAATTACATAACGTTCCACTTAATCTTTTTTTATTCTTTCAGTTTACATTATAATATCCTTGTGTATATACATTTTTTATTGTTCTGCTTATTGTACTATGGATAATTTCATATAAGCCTTCCCATGCTTCTCTGACTTTTTCATGTTCATTTCTTATGGTATAGTAATTTTCCAGTACATTCATACACCACAACTTGATTTCCATTCCTCTGTTTTGTTTTCAGTTCTTTACTGCCACAAAAACAATTTCCATGAATATTTTAGTGTATATGGGTTCCTTCTTTGTGTCTTTGACCACCTTGGAGTAAATGCCTATCAATGAGTTCTTGGGATGATTTTAATTGCTTTTTAAAAGCATAATTCCAAATTACTTTTCAGAATCATTGGACTAATGCAGAACTCTGCCAAAATTGTCTGTCTTTCAACAATCCCTGGACTAAATTCAAATACATTTGAAGTCCCAAGCTATCTGATCCAACAATCATCTACTAAGCACCCATTATGTGCCAGGCTTTGGGCAACTAAGTGGTACAGTTGATAGAATGCTAGGCCTGGACTTAAGAAGACTAATTTTCCTTTGTTCAAATCTGGCCTTAGACACTTACTAGCTGGGTGACTCTGGGCAAGTCACTTAACCTTATTGACCTCAGTTTCCTGAGCTGTAGAATGAAATGGAAAAACCATTCCAGCATCTTTGCCAAGAAAACCCCAGATGGGGTACAACAGACTGAAAAATGACTAAACAGCATCAATAATATGCCAGGCACTGTGCTAAGCACTGGGGATAAAATTAATAAAAAGACAGACCTTGCCCTATGGGAGTTTAGAATCTGGGGGTGGATGTGGGACAGAGACAACACAAAAAGAGGCAAGAAAGGGGAGGGGCAGCAAGGGGTATGCACTTGGGGGCATTTAAAAAAATAAACCTTAGCTTCTGTTAGTATCAGTTCTGAGACAGAAGAGATTAACAGAATTAAGTGATTTGCCCAGGGTAGCACAGCTAGAAAGAGTCTGAGACTGAGTTTGAACCCAAGTCTTCCCAACTTTAGACTGGGTACTCTATCCACTGTGCTATCTAACCACCCCTTCTTGGGGGACATCTTGATCCTTGGAGCTAAAAGCAGGCACATCAGCAGATACAGAGTAGAGTGAGTTTTTCCTTTGTAAAATAAATTTCATAGAGTATATACACATAAAATAATCACCAAGAAAGCTCTTAAACTGTGGGTTTTGTAGGTTAGCATGTCCTTAAATACTTCTTATCTGAAGCCAATCATTTGAGCATCTGTTGAGCACTGACCCAGAGTTGTGCTCGGAAGAAAGATGCAAAAGTAGTTTCTACCTTTTAAACATTTGTACCCTACTGGAATATTTCTAGACCCCCTGATCACCTCTGTAAAGTGTGGGCTAGGATACTCCATCCAACCACAAAAATCATAAACCCTCTTTGCCTGAGTAGACAATCTTTATGAGTTGCCATTGTTTAAAGAAAAATTCACTGAGGTGACCACTATTCTGAGGATGAAACTCTCCAAAGTTAACTGGCTCAGCCCTCAAATAACAGACAGAAAAAGCTGTCTCTGGACTTTATAGTCATCATCACCTTTCCAATTTAGTATGACCTCCCAGAGTTTATGCTCTAATAGTATAGTCTACTAGAATTTAGGGTTATTTGCATATTTCACTCTAATGTTTCACTGGTCTAAACTCGCTTGCACAGACAGATGGACTCGGAGGTTAGAGAATATAAGATTAAAAGCATAATCAAATGCTAAAGTGTAAGGTTCAGATTTACAAGTGGAAGAGGAATTCAGAGACAAGAGTGATCAATGTGGACTGGGTATAAAGAGGCCCTACTGTAATTGTATGTCATAAGAGGAATCAATTTAAAATTCATTATCATCTTAAATTTCCATCAGGTGCCCTTTTATATTTACAGCCTCACAAATCATTTTCAAAAAGCATTAGGTCTATCTGCAAAAATTTACATTGGTCCCACTCATGTTTACCATTGCCTTTCTCTCCATATGCTAATCTTCCCATATTCCTTTTACTAAAGGTGTGGAAAGAGCCAATTGGTATTAACCCTTGCTGAATAAATGTGCCTTCCCATTACCCAGATGGAATAAATTTTCTTTGTTCATCCAAGCCTGTGGCATGGTTAATTAACCCTTGTTTCATACCTTCATAGGACAGAAAAGAACCTTAGATATCAGTGAATCCAAGGATTCTTGCCTTTACCTCTTTGCCAGCCTGGTGAAGCCTGTGGGCCCTTTCTCAGAATAATGTTTTAAAATGCAGAAAATAAAATATGTAGGATTACAAAGTAAATAAATTCCATTGAAATACCACTTTCAAATTATTTTTTTAATGTTCACAGACCCCCAGCCTAACAACCCCCTGGTTTAGTCCAATATTTTCATTTCACAGATGAGGAAACTAACACCCGCATGATGGGACCAATGGTCCCAGTACAAATAGTAAATAAACAGAATTCAAATCTGCATCCAGTGATTTTTTTTTACTATACTCAAAAGTTACAAAGCAAGGGAAGTTTACATTTAGTTTCCTACCCTTTTCAGCACTCGTCTCCTTTTTTGCTGGGGTTTTCTGTTAGAAATATCAAGTCAAGTGTGAGTATGCATCAGGTTTGGGCATTTGCTATATAGTTAGGGATCCATATCCTTACTTTCCACAATGTACCTTAACTAAAGCTGATAATTTGCCAATAGTGTGAGAGCTAGGAAACCTTCCAGGACATGGATGAAACTGAAAAGGGTAACAATCAGTTTGGACAACAGAATGGAGTCTACTCAAGAATGAATAAATATATCTTTCTTCAATGATTAAGATTCCTATACATCCAAGACTTGATTAAGTTTGGGGGGAAATATAGTAGAACTCAATGGAATTTTCATTATAAAACTAAACCAATAGATCTGAAGTATAGGTACTTTTTTTAAACTGTAAAAATCAAGGAAATAAGCAGAATTTAAGCTCTACTTCCATATCCAGAAGAACTGAAGCCTTTCAGAGAGCAGTGTCCCTGAGTCAGGATCCACAATACCTTCAGAGGGCCATAGGTATAGAATGTGGAATGTGAGTGGCTGCACTCCCAGCCTGCAAATATGCATAATTCCATGACCATCAGTTAGAAGAAATTCTTGATTCCTTGAATTACTCAGTTAACATGAATGAGTGAAGTTACCACAACTAGTCATTCAAAAAATTCTGGATTTCAGTGAATTGATCTGCCTCAGTAGCATCTCAGTCTATTAGGCAATCTCACTGATTAGTGAGGAGAGATGAATTCTCATAGGGTTGCCTAGTAGAGAAATGATGTAGAACACTCCTAATAACACCTGGAGATGATTTGACAAATTCCTGAAGTAAGGACAATGGATTTTCTAGTTGTATTAACTGGTGGTCTCTTTCTGGGGCTTTATGTACATTCCAGACTGAAACAGCATTGTTGGCTTTATCCCCAAATATCCATTTAAAACTAACTTACCTTTCCTAGGCTGTAAGGACACTCATCAAGAGCTCATCAGATCAAGTCAAGTTGTGTTTATAGAAAAACTGTAGTCTTAGAGTAATAAGAATATTGGGAAGTAACTAGTTGTCAAAGGATCATTTTTAAATCCTTACTACAGAATTTAGGTATTTACCTTCTTTCTCAATTTTAGATTCTAAAATAAGATAGTATTATGTGGTTTTATTCTCAGATCATCAGTGTGAAGAACCATGCTTAAATTATATTTCCTTATAAGATACGCTGACATTATAAAGAATAGCATGCAAAAATCATACAATTATATCAATTGATGCAGAAAAAGCCTTTGACAAAATACAACACTCATTCCTATTTAAAAAAAAACTGGAAAACATAGTTATAAAATGATTTTTTAAATGATGGAACATCTACCTAAGCCATCAGCAAGTATTATTTGTAATGAGGAAAAGCTAGAAGCCTTCCTAATAAGATGAGGAGTGAAACAAAGATGCTCATTATCACCAATGTTATTTAATATAGTATTAGAAATGCTAATAGCAATAAGAGAAAAAATAAATTGAATGAATCAGAATGGGCAAAGAGGTAATAAAACATGTCATTTTGCAGTTACTATGATATTATATGTGGAAAATCCTACAGATAAAACTAAAAAATTAACTGAAACTATCAATAATTTTAGGAAAATAGTAGAATATTTAAAAGAAAGACACACAAATCTAGAACATTTTTATACATCATGAACAAAGACCTACAAGAAGAGATAAGTAGAGATACCCTATTAAAAATTACCACAAACTGAACAAGATACCTAGGGGTATATCTGCTGAAGGAAACCTAAGAACTACACAAATATAATTATAAAATTCTTTTTTACACAAATAAAGGCTGACAAATAATTGGAGAAATATTAATTGTTCGTGGGTGGGCAGAGCCAATATAATTAAAATGACCATCCTACATAAACTAATCTACTTATTCAATGCCATCCCAATTAAGTTGCCAGAAAAATATTTTGTTAAGCAAGAAAAAATAATTTAAAATTTCATTTGGAAGAACAAAAGATCAAAAATATCAAACAAATTAGTGAAAAAAAGTAAAGGAAGGTGATCTAGAAGTCCCAGATTTAAACTTCATTGTAAAGCAGTCATTATCAAAACTATCTGCTACTGGCTAAGAAATAGAAAGGTAGATCAGTGGAACAGAACAGACATTCAATAAACAATATTAAAAGATTATAGTAACTTTGTATTTGACAAAAGTATAGATCCAAGTTTTGGGAATAAGGACTTACTATTTGGTAAAAATGCTGGGACATTTGGAGCCTAGTGTAACATAGACTGGGTATAGAACAATTATCTTTTATCATTCACTAAGATAAGATCAAAATGGATACCATGATCTAGACATAAAAAGAGATATCACAAGCAAATTAGAAGATCAGAGAACATGCTACCTATCAGATTTAGGGTTAGGAGAGGAATTTATAAGGAAACAAGAGATGGAAAGCATTATGAGCTGTAAAATGGGTAATTTTGATTATATTAAAATTAAAAGTTTCTGTACAAGTAAAATTAATGCAGCCAAGATTATAAAGAAAGCAGAAAATTGGGGAAAATTTTATAGACAGTTTCTTGAATACAGGCTTCATATCTATAATATATAGAAAACTTTGTCAGATTTATAAGAACAATAGCCATCTCTTAATTGATAATTAAGCAAAAGTTATGAACAGTTTTTGGATGAAGAAATCCAAACCATATATGAAGTATAAGGAAAAAAATACTCGAAATCACCACTGATTAGAGAAATGCAAATCAAAATAATTCTAAGATATCATCTCAAACCTAGCAGTTTGGCTAAAATAATCAAAGGACAAAATGACAAATGTTGGAGGGGATGTGGAAAAATAGGGGCACTAATAGACTCATTGATGGAACTACAAACTAATAAAATCATTTAGGAGAGCTATTTAGAATTGTGTCCAAAGAGTTATAAAACTTTGTATACCCTTAGATCCAGCAATCTGTTTCCCAAGGAGATCAAGGTGAAAAGTAAAGAACCTATATGTTCCAAGGAATTTATAGCAGCTCTCTCTGTGGTGACAAAGTATTGGAAATAAAGGGGATGGCCATCAATTGGGGCATGGGTGAACAAATTATGGTACATGATTGTGATGGAATACTGCTGTGTGAAAGGGAAATGATGAGCACAGAAAAATCTATATGAAGTAATAAAGAATGAAACAAGTAGAATCAAGAGAATATTATATACAGTTACAGAAGTAATATTTGAAGAATAACTCACCTCCAGAAAATAAACCAAAAAATAGAAACATGAAAGACACAATCTGTATATACATATCTGTTTGTCCGGTGATACCTTCTACAGTGTAGGGAGAAGAAGGAGGGTCCAAGATAACTGAAAATAAATTCTATTAATTCTATTCTATTAAATTCTATTAAATACATTTTAAACATAAAATTAAATAAATGCACAGACGAGAATAGAAGGGAGGCTACAAAGAATCATAGACAAGGACAGCTTTGAAAGATACAGGTTCAATGTGTTATATAATTAAAAAGAAAAGCAAGCTGTACATTATAGAGTTACATTTTCATGCACAATCCTTTCCTATTCATATGTATATCTACACATATATGTACATCTATTTGGAAATGCCTATTTTATTTAGTGTTTAAATTCAAAGCAAAAATGAATTGTTTAAAAAAAGATAGTATGGTCACTAAAGATAACAATTTCTATATAAAACATTATAGAAATTTCATATTCTGCTCTACACATTTAACAAAGACCTTCTTGGAGAATATATTTCTGGCAACTAGCATAGGAAATATCAGGTAAAGGTACGTCACAGTAATTGCAGTTGATTATTCCATGTAATACATTTCACATTCCCAATTAAATCTTTCATAATTCTTTCCAGAAAGACATTCATCAGGAATTAATGGGTACTCTTTTTGCCCTGGAGTGGTGCATCTTCTCTGAACAGAGGAGAGATTACTAATAGGGACACCCTGGCCTTTTCTCTACAGCTCTACAGAAGTAAAATTCACAGGACTGCTAGGTGGCTCAGTGGCCCAGACCCAGAGCCAAGAGGACTTGAGTTCGCATTTGGCTTCAGACATTTCTTCACTGTGTGTCCCTGAGCAAGTCACTTAACCCTAATTGCCTAACCCTTCTTCTGCCTTGGAACTGATATTTAATATCAGTTAATAGTTAGTTTTAGATAGTTAGTATCTAAGACAAAAGGTAAAATGTTGTTGTTTTTTTTTGCCTTTTTTAAGGAGGTAGCTAAGTGGCTCAGTGAATTGAGAGGCAGGCTAAGAGAAAGGGAGGTCCTGGGTTCAAATTTGATCTCAGACACTTCCTATCTGTGTGCCCCTGGGCAAGTCACTTAACCCCTATTGCCTAGCCCTTGCCACTCTTCTGCCTTGGGACCAGTATTTAGTATTGTTCCTAATATGGAAGGTAAGGATTTTTTTTTTCTACAAAAAGAAAGAAAGGTTCACATAGAGCAGAATACATGAACTCAGACCTGAAGATTAAGACTTTCAGAAGTTTGGTGTTACCGATAATCTGATCTTTTGTAGTCTACCTTTAACAGAAGGTAAACATTAAGACATTCTAAAAACATAGATTGTTAGAGCATTTAGTCATTTGGGTAGCGTTCACTTTGTGAGAACAAAAGAAAAAGACCCATCATGCATGACATGCTCTGTCTTAATAGTCAGTAATTATATGGCACTTAAGGTATGTAGAACACCTGATCCTCACATCTACCTGTGAAATGCATTTTGCTGTTATCTACAGTTGACAGAGAAGGAACCTGAGGCTGAGAACAATTAAGTAACTTGACCACAGTCACACAGTGACTAAGCGACAGGATTTGAATTCAGATCTTTTCAACTTCAAGTGCAGGCCTCTATACTACAACACCTAGTCACCCCTTTCTTTCAGTTTGGTTTCCCAAAGCTTTGTGCTTGGTGGATGAGGTCCATACGATGATATTGTTAGACTATTAAAGTCAAATTTTCAACAACAAACTTGGTGGGGTGGGCAATAGCACCAGTGAATACCAATTCCCTCTTTATTCAAGTGCATTATGGCAGGTACTAGAGCCAAATAAGGAAGAATTACCTTAAGCAAAAATGACCTGGTTGGTCTGAAGCTGGGGAAGAAGATAAAGACATAATTATTCTGCCTAAGGGATGGGGGGGGAAAGCTACACATCTTAGCATGGGAGTCAATCTAGAGTTCCTTTTCTAAATTGCTTAGCCATTCCCAGGATGACCTTGATTGGTATTTCAGAAAAAAATTTCTGCATCAGCATCATGCGTTCTACAAAACAAAGATTCCAAAGTTTGATCATAGCCTAAATTGTCCATTTGACTTTTTTTTACCCTCCTGAACCCACTCTTTCAAATGGGTTGGCTTTCATTCTGGGAGTAGCAAAACATTACACTGTCTTTGCCAAGAAAACTCCAAATAGAGTCATCAAGACATGATGGAAAAATGGCACAGTGCCTGGCACACAGTAGGTGCTATACAAATGCTACAAATCCCAAAGTAGAGTTTCACAACTTTATAGCATGGTGATTTCACTAGTCTGATCTAAAAAACCCTTTAAACTTCCTTTAACATTTTGTAAAATCTTGGCCATTTTTTCCCTCCCAAGTTATCTATTGATGAAGACTGTGATTAATAGCTGAGAAAATGAGGATCTTGAATGATGATGATGATGATGATGATGGTATGGTGGTGGTGGTAATAATAGTTTATAGAGCACCTACTATGTGCCAAGCACTGCAAAGTGGTTTACACCTCTCTTTCTCTGTCTCTCTAACTCTCTATCTCTTTCTCTTTCTCTCTCTGTCTCTCCTAAATTATCCCTTAGTGGTTTACACTATGCACTCTCTCCGTCTCTCTGCTGAAAAGGGACAATTTACTTGAAATAGAAATGCAGAGTAAACAAAAAGATATAATTTCAATATTACTTTACTTTTTTTAAAGCCCTTTCTTTCTTAGTTTCAATTCTAAGACAGAAGAAAAGGAAAGGCTAGGCAATCATATTTAGTGACTCTCCCAGGGTCACAAAGCTAGTAAGCATCTGTGATCAATTTTGAACTCAGGTCTTTCTGACTCCAGGCCCAACTTCTCTCTTCACTGTACCACCTTGCTGTTTTATATGATCCAGTTTAAGTAAAACATTACTGATTCTTTTTCCCTGTTGTTGAGGATTCAAAAAGTTAAGACATTCATTTGGGGTACTGTTTTGAGATGCATTCTTAGAATCCTTTTACTTTTAAAAACATCTTATATGTTTCCCATTGCCTTTTGATTGATCATCAGGTCCACACTTTGTCAGTAAAAATGGCATCTAATTTCTTTTTTAATCTCTTCTTTTTTCCCTAAACAACTAACCCAGGCTGAGAATTGCATTTCTCTTTTTTTTTTAATGTTCAGTTCTTTACTTATTTGGTATTTCACTTTCTTTCTAATGCTATTAGTTTCTTAACCTCATATTTTTTGCTTTTAAACTATTTTTCAAATTGTTTTCAGATCTATTTTTTATTCCATTGAATCTCTTTTGCAAATTAGCATAATTTTTTGTGCATCTCAAATTCATTGCGAATTTAGCCTTTAGGGGATCAAAGCTAGTACTTTCAAGTTTACAGTTTCTCACTTTGCCATCCTTTTAAAACATTTCCTATTTAGTTTCTTACTTAAAAAAACTTGGAAGTGCTTGGTATATTCTAATTCTTTTTAGGGTACTTTGTTTCTGTTTTACCTAGACAAATCAATTCTGCCAAGTCCTTCAGAACTTCTTTGTGGTCAAGCAAACCAAACTCCAAAAATGTTTTGTCTTTTTGCAAATTCCTTGTTTCTTGATTTTAAACAAGCCTTCCTCCTCCCTCCAAAGATAAATCTTAGCTTTGAACCTCTAAACTTGTTCTTTTTCTGCTTTTGAAGTCACTGGAGAAAAAACTTTTAAACTGGCTTTAATCCTCTCTCTGGATTAAGCAACATTTTTTTTCCCCTGAACAGTTATCAACACAAACTCACAGAAAATACAAGAACAAATATTTCTGTTATTAGCAACATTCATTCATTCATACAACCAAAAATTCTAAGCACATTTAATTTAGATGAAATGAGAATCATTTTTTTAAAAATTAGCCAGATTCTTTTGTCCAAAAATATAAATGCTTTATTTTTTTTTTGCAGGTGAGATGGAAATGCTGATTTTCCCAGGAATTTTATTTAAAATTTTTAAAATACTCTGTTTTCTAGTCCAAAATTTCCCCAATTTTCTATAGTTGACTCTAAATTACTAACCATATCTACATAGTGGAGGATCTGATCTCAAAACTCACTGACCAACAAGAGCCTATGTCTAGGTCTACCTCTAAAAACAGGGAACCCAGGTTTTGGGTTTTTTTTCCCTGGGATTAGAGGCATCTCTAGACTCATTTTCCATTGTTGACAATCCATTGGTCTTGGAAGCTGTTTAGTCAAGCAAAACAAATTCCCACATTGTCTGTGTCCCCCCCTCCCCAAAATGACTCTGAGTCTACCACCTCTCTGTCTGGAGTTGGGCAGCATTTTCATCTTAAGTCCTCTAGAATAATGGTTGTTCATTGGGTTGAAGGAGGACAAATAAGAAATTTTGTTGATCACCTGAATGTGAATAATAAGCAATGTGAATTTGAAATAGTAACATTTTTTATCCAGACCTGTGACAGCTTGGTGGCACAGCAGAGAGAGCACCAGGACTGGGAGTCAGGAAGACCTGAGTTCATATCAAGTTTCAAATACTTACTACATGACCATGGGCAAGTCATTGAACCTATGTTTGTCTTAGTTTCCTCATCAGCAAAATGGAGATAAAAATAGCAACTGGCAAGTCATTGAACCTCTATTTGCCTCAGTTTTCTCATCAGCAAAATGAAGCTAATAAGAGCACCTACCTCCCAAGGTTGTTACAAGAATCAAATGAAATGATATTTGTAAAAACGCTTAGTATACTGTCTGGTACTTTAAACATGTTAGCTTTTTTTCATCTTCATTCACATCACTCATGTGGAAAGTCCCTCCACCAATACATATCTGTAACTTATAGTCTTTGAGCATTTAGAGGTTAATTCAAATGTCCATGGACACACAGTCAATATGTATTAGAAGCAAGATTTCAATCCAGTGGAGCTATAAATGATATAGATAATTGCTGGAAATCTTTTTTATTTAATTGAACTGTTGATAAATTTTTTACTTGCTTTTGTGATAAATTCATCTTTAACAAGAAGGAGGAAGCAACTGGAGAGTAACTGCTATTCTGGACTTGATTCTGGCCATTAAGGAATAACTGGCTGCTTAAATAGAAATGACTAAAACCTTGGTATGAAGTGAATTCATGGTAGATAGGAAAAGGCATCTCTGTAATAGTCTGAAGCTTATCTGAGACTTTGACAAAGTGAATTTCACAATTCAGAGAAAGGATTAGAGCAGTGATGGTGAACCTTTTAGAGACCAAGTACCCAAACTGCAACCCTCATGCTCCATTAAGCCCCCCCCCATCTTATCTCAGATAGGGGAGGGAGGAAGTGCTCCCTTTGGGCTGCTGGGCAGAGGGGCAGGTCATGTGAGAAATATCCTTAGGCAAGTAGGGAGGAAGAAGGGAGTAGCCCCCTCTACATGCCATAGGTTTGCCAACATGAAATTAGAGGGTTCTCATCATTTAATATTCTCTAGAGGAGGTCAGTACAAGGAAATGTGGATGCTTCGATGTCACAAATACAAATAATTCTAATGAGGAAGATAATGGGGAACTTGTTGCCTAAAAGGAACAACTACATGGTATTAGTAGTTAGAGTACAGAGCCAGGAGAACCTGAATTCAAATCTGGCCTCAGACATTTATTTGTTGTGTGATTCTGGGTAAGTCACTTTAACACCATTTACCTCGGTTTCCTCACTTGTAAAATGGGCTGGAGAAAGAAATAGCAAACTCCAGTATCTTTGCCAAGAAAATCTCAAATAGGGTCATGAAGAACCAGACATGATTGAAAAGACTAAAGAACAACAATAATGAAGTTGCCTAAAAGATTGATGTGGCCACAGAGGGAATTCATCAACCAACTTGGACTTTTAAAATGAATAGAAAGAGAAAGAATTTGTTGATAAGTAGACAAAAGTAGCATTGTCCCCTAAGAATAATGTTTGGGAACACTCAAGTTCAAAATGAGCTGAGACTAGCAATAGACAATAGGGACAACAGAGGAGATTATTTCAGTCATGTTGATGCCAAAGGAAGATCGCAGAAAGATTTGCACATCTCTTTAGAATAGATGGAAAGACAAAATTACTCATCTATTTTACTTCTATTTTCTCTGCCAACAAGAATGATCCTTAGACTAGGAAAAATGAAACAAAATATTTCTCGCAAGGAATTGAAACTCAAAGTAAATGAAGATATAGTAAGGGAGCTCCTAGCAATTCCTAATGAATTCAAGTTACCAGACCTATAAGGAACCATCTCCTAGGATACTGAAAAAAACTCAAATGTGATTGCTAAAGCTCTATTGAAAAACTAGAAAGATAGGGAAGTTACCACAGGACTGCAGATGACAGGGCCTCAATTTTCACAGAGATAATAAGAACAAAAATTCCCATTTACGTAGCACTATTTTCATAAAGTGCTTTCCATACCCTCCCTTTGAGATAGTGTTGTTATCACCCTTTTATAAATGAGGAAACTGAGGTATCGAGAGATTAAGTGATTCATCTATAATCAAGTAGCTATCTGGGGGCTGACCCTTTCAAGGATATGCCAGTTGCTGATGGAATTCCAGAATGCATTATTAAAGGTATGGTTTATAAGCCTCCCCAAAGTCATCCTCCAGTCTCTCATGGTGTGGAGGTTCCTGATGCCTGTGCCAGCAGAGTACCAACTCCAAGAGGCCCTACTGTAAATGAAAGTCTCAAAATGGAATGGAAAAAATACATAGATAGCACCCCCCAATGTTCCAGGCACTGTGCTAGCACTTTTGAATTCTTTTTTTTTTACAAATATCTCATTTGGTCCTTACAACAACCCTGTGAGGGAGTTCCTATTATCATCCCCACTTATACAGTGGAGGAAACTCAACTTACATGATTTGCCCAGTGAAGTCTCTGAGACTAGATTTGAATTCAAATCTTCCTAACTCTAGACCCATTGCTCTATCCACTGTGCCACCAATGGCCTCTAGTCTGTAAGTAATGGCACTATTAACAGATTGAGTCTGTTTGCCAAGGACCAAGTTAGCTAATTATAAGGCCTGACCACATGATAATTATTTTTTAAAACTATGTCAGCCCATAAAACCAAGTAAAAATTTATAAGGCCTTCATCATATGGAGCCCATTTCTGCAGTGATGGTGGTAGGGTGATGGGAAAGAGGGAGTGAGCAATAAGAATCATACGACTTGTAGGCCATCAGCAAAATTAAATTCTATGGATACTACTATAAATGTGAGATCCCTGTCCCATGATTAACAAGAAACCATATTGTTTCTAACATTGTTGGTATCAATTAATCCAGTGAAAGAAGTTGACACTAAATAGAAGGATACTCTTTGGAGAGGAAAAGAAAGGAATTGGAAGCAGGCTTTATTATACATTCAGAGGCCACAAGAAACATTGAATGGGATATTTGTTCATCATATATTTTAGTATGAATGAAAAATATTTGCAAAAGCCCACCACAAAACAATTGCAGTTTATGCATTAATACTGGTTGCTGAGGACAGCACCTGATAGAAAAAGGAAAAATAAACAAAATATGTCTTGCAAGGAATTGAAACTCAAAGTAAATGAAGAGATAGTAAGGGAACTCCTAGCAACTACTAATGAATTCAAGTTACCAGACCTATAAAGAACTATCTCCTAATATACTGAAGACTCAAATGTGATTGCTAAAGCTCTGTTGAAAAAGCCTGCAAATCAAATCATTATGCTGTGAAATATTTTTTTAATTGGCTTGCCCATCCACACAGAAAAGACCAAGTGGATAAAAATGCCTATGACAAAAAATTTTAACATGCATTTGGATAGGTACCCTATAGGCCTGGCCCAACAGGTGGGATAATGGGACAGAGAATAAAGATGGGCAATGAATGGGACCAAGGATTGTCCATATTCTCCCAAAAGTTCACCATAAGGATCCAACTTTTGTGCCTTCCTTATTTTCTTCTGACATTTGAAAGTTAGCAGTGAAGCACATTAACTCTGTTGTCTCTTCCTGCCATTCAATTTCCTGATGATTTCTTTTATTCTCATTCTTGATCAGAGTTCCTCATTGGCTATTTGTTGCAGCCTTCTCACACTTCCCATGTACCTTTCTATTGCCCTCTGTGTGATGCTCATGTTTAGTTGTTCAGAGGCAGCTGTGTTCCATGTCTCATTACCATTTAACAACACCAGTAAAATGTTAGTCTTGAAAAGATTTGCTTTCATGGGAAGCTTGGGGTCAGTAAAAGTGATTTGTAATTTCCTGAAAGTAATCCAGCCAACTCCCACTTGCCTTTTCTACTTTTGGCCTGCTTACTGTTGTAGAGGCAGATTATGTTTAGTATAGAGAAGGCATAAGAGGGGGCATGATAGCCACAGTTAAGAATTTAAAGATCTGTCATTTGGAAGAAGGAACAGAGTTGTTTTATTTGCCTAGAGGAGAGAACTAGAACCAGTGAGTAGAACATGGCAGCTGCAGAAAAAATGTAAATCACTTCCAAGACCTAAATGGTTGTCCCAGGAGAAAATGACTTCTCTCATGACTGTGGGTCTCTTAAGTGATGGTTGCTTGACCACTTACAGGTGTTTTGTAGAAAGGATTCTTGTTCAAGTATGAGTTGGACTCCTAAGTCCTCTGTGGTCCCTTCCAACTCTGAAATTCTGTTATTCTTTGAATCAGAGCTACCCCAAAACTTGTTCCTTTTCCCTTGTGCCTTCAAATGCAGGCTGGATTACCTCTGCTGCAGTAGGTTGGAAAGGGGGAAATCCATTCAGGTTAAGATTAAAGTAGATAACCTAAGAGCCAGACAACAACCTTGGCATTCTATGATTCTATAATTCATTTCTCACAGAAGTGGTTAAGTGCTTGTGAGCTATTCAGTTCAAAAAGTTGTAAGTTCTTTTCAACAGATGCTAAGTCAGTTTTGCATATATTTACATAACAATGTGTGATAATAATTATTCTGTGTTTCTTCAAAGTCCCCTTCATTTCCCCACCCCCCCAAGAATATCAGGTCAATTCTTAGTTATGCAAGAACTGACATAGTTAGAACATAGACACTTACAGATGGCAGGTACATTAGAGACCATCTAGTTTAATCTCACTTTTTAAAAAATCTCTGAGGAAATGAGAACTTAGAGAGATGAAGTCAGCTGCTCCAGATAACCCAGTTTGTTAGTGATTGGCAGAGTCATCACAAAGAGCCAAGTTTTCAAACTACATCCTTGTCCTTTCCTTTCCTTTCCATACTGATGATTTTAAGGAATTTTTAGAATTTTCCTCCAATTTTTTTCTTGTTTCTTATTACTGCCTAATATTGTTGTTGTTTAGTTAGTTCTGACTCTTCATGACCCATATAGGATTTTCTTGGCAGATATGCTAGAATGATTTTGCCATTTTCTTCTCCAGATCATTTTACAAAGAAGGAAACTGAGACAAACAGGGTTAATTGACTTGTCTGGGCTCACACAGCTAGTAAGTGTTTGAGGCTGGATTTGAACTCAGATCTTTCTGTTTCTAGGACTAATACTCTATACACTCCCACCTAGTTGCTGCATTGTGGCCTACCTCTTGCCTATTTCCCTAATTCCTTGTACCTCTTCCAAAAAAAAAAAAAAGAGAAGCAAAGGGGAAGAAATAAATTTTAGACCAATTTATTCTTTTTTGTTTTTTTTAAACAATTTGACCAAGAAAAAGGTTAGTCAGAGAGAAATCAGCACTTGGTGCTTCATTCTTGATTGAAGGAATCAATGGTAGATATTCTCAAGTAATTTTTTATTGAATTTATCATTTATTTTTACTTTTTTGCAGGAAAATCTATCTTCCTAATGATTAGATTAATATTAAAATGAAATGCTATTCAGAAGACATTGAAATTATAATACAATTAGTTACTGCCAGGGGAGATGGTCCTAATCAGGTCCAAAGTGTCAGAGTGATTCCAGCCTGTGATTCAAGACTTTCTACATATAATCTTAAAGTAAATAACCTACATATGATCCTGAATTGATTAATTGACTAAAATAAGTTTGAGGTACATACTTTTTTATTTCAAATACCCATATTATTTCTATTACCTATTGAAATGATAAATTTGAATTATAGTTAATCTCAGTCATTTATCAACCATAACTGTTTATCTAGAACAAATTTTGTTTTCTACTACATGGATGGTGAATATCTAATTTATTTTAATCCTTGTTTTGTTTCATTTACCAAACATTTATTAAGTTTCTGTTGTGTACAGAACATTGGGTTAGGTGCAAGGGAAAACAAAATTTAGAGAATATATGATTCATGCTGTTAGGAAGTTTACTATCTAAAAGATACTTAATAGATCATTAGCAACTAATTTACTTAATTTCAATTTTGCTAACTTTTTGTTAATTTCATTAGCAATTCTGCTAACTCTTGAAATCTATACCTAATCATCTTTTTTTATTCCAGTGTGAAGCTGCTTCCCAAAGTAGCAGGGAATAAGGCATGGGGATGAAAGAGACCATAGTGAGATAAGAAACTAGACTGTTGCCAGTTCTTATTATAGTTGAATTTTCACAGCATGGTCCCATGGTCCCATCATGACCTTTCCAGAAAACTAGCTGTATCAGAGGACCATCTGTCCTCAGGAAAGGAAGGAATTACATGACCCCCAAAGACAGCAAGGTAGGTGACTCAATGGATAGAGTGCTGGACCTGGAGTCATAAGACTTATCTTCGTGAGTTCAAATCCAATTTCAGACACTTGCTAGCTGTAAGACTCTGGGCAAGCCACTTAATCCTATTTGCTTCAGTTTCTCATCTGTAAAATGAACTAGAGAAGGAAGTAGCAAACCACTCTAGTATCACTGCCTAGAAAACCCCAAAATGATGACATGAAGGTTCCGACATGACTAAAACAACTGAATAAATAAGAACAGATAGGGAAAAACAGAGGTGGTGGTTGAGAAAAGATGAGTTTGGCCACTAAATTGGGAGCTGTGGCAACATGAGCCAAGTTCTATGGGGCAGAAGTGGTAGAATGAAGGAGTTCCTTAAAGAAGTGAAACAATTCCTGTTGTAAGTAGAGAAATATCTAGACCCAGAAGGAAGGAGTGCCCAGGGACAGAGCCCTGACACTGAGGAGCAAAACTGAACCTTGTCCTTCTCTAGTAGCATGAGCGACTTTGTGAGTTTAGGAGAAAGGAGATGATTCTTTATTGGTCCTGAATGCTTTCTTTCCCTTTAGTAGGGGCAGAGGAAATTCAAGTTTAGTGTAGTACTCCAAGTCTGTATGAATGTAAAGTTCCCTGGGGGAGGTAGGACTTACTGCAGGGATGAGATACTTGACCTTTAGCAATCCTGAATGCTTTCCCCTTGTAGGAGGCTTTCAAAACTAGCACTATAATTCCAGAAAATTATATAGGTCCCCTGGGGAAAGTGGTGCTCACCAGCTTACTAGAGAGAGAGTGAGCAAGAGTTGTTTAGGCCATTTATGGGCTCCAGAGTGGGTCCTTGCTTTTTCTGTATTTTTTAAGTACAGTGAAATAAGGCTTGTCCTGTCTTCATTATATTTTAGTCTGAGTGCCTTGCATGAGAGCTAAGGGTCCTTTTCATTCATCATGGTGATCTAGACATGAACCAGAACCTAATGTTCCCAGAGGACACTCTGGATCAGAAAGATAATGACCAAAATGGGAATATTATCAGGCTTCACAAAGTTGATGGATAGAATGAACATAGATTGGTCACAAAATGTCTGTATACTAAGAACTAAAAGGCAGTCCATAGTTTTGAAAATGGTCAGAGTTTTTAGGACAAATGAAGGAAGCAAGGTTCTGCTTTTCAGAGCAGTTAGCAAATCTAAGGAAATTATTACTCCACCTGTAGGATCAGAGTGGTACAGATCAAAAATGTAAAAGACAAGGGGTGGGGGCAGCTGGGTGGCTCAATAGATGGAAAGCCAGGTCTAGAGATGAGAGGTCCTAGGTTCAAATCTGGCCTCAGACACTTCCTAACTGTGTGACCCTGGGCATGTCACTTGACCCCCATTGCCTAGCCCTTACCACTCTTCTGCCTTGGAACCAATACACAGTACTTTTTCTAAGACAGAAGGGAAGGGTTTAAAAATATATATATAAAAGATAGTAAAGGAGAGTTTTTATGAATTTGCCAGAAATCATTATTGCAAATCCTTTAAAACTGAACCCAGGGGGGCAGCTGGGTAGCTCAGTGGATTGAGAACCAGGCCTAGAGACGGGAGGTCCTAGGTTCAAATCCAGCCTCAGCCACTTCCTAGCTGTGTGACCCTAGGCAAGTCACTTGACTGCCATTGCCTAGCCCTTACCACTCTTCTGCCTTGGAGCCAATACACAGTATTGACTCCAAGATGGAAGGTCAGGGTTTAAAAAAAAAAACAAAAAAAAACTGAACCCAGTCTGGGTAAATTCCAAATTTAAGTTCTAGACCATGGTTTATATTTACATGACAGCTGTCTACCACTACCATTCATTTTCCTTTCCTTGTTGAAACAAGTAACAATATTTATTGTTTTATCAACGATGAAAACCAGTTCTTCCCTACTTAAGGACCTAGTCACTTACACATGCACCAAAACAAAATGAATACTTTGTAAATGAACAGAAAGCAATGCCTTTTCAGAAATGAAATTTCTATTAGGAAAAATATAGAGGATTTGAGTTTTTCTTGGAAGTAGGGTAGGTGGAGGAGGAGGAGTGTGTTTTAGAGTTTCTTATTTCCCTCCTTTGCTGCTATGGATTCCTCCATAGCCTCTGTTGCATAATGGAAAGCCTCTGGTCTTTTACCGATCCTTCCCACACCAACTTCAGAACCTTGATGATTCTACTACATTTATACAAGAGATAACTGCAATACAAAGTTAAGGCAACTGCCCTTTGGTCACAGAGCTAATAAATGTCAAAGGACCTAAGTCTTCCTGACTCCAAGTCCAATATTCAATCCAGTACAACACACTGCCTTGTAGACTGGTGATGTCAGATTTAAATAGAAAAGGGGATCACTCTTCCAGCCATACACCTCTAAGAAGATCTTTTATACTTGTGGGCAATTATTCTTTGTAATATACCGGAGCTTACTGCCACCTTCCCCCAAAAAGAAGGAAAGAAACAGGGGGCACTAACTTTTCATAAAGAAAGGGACATGTATATATGTATACACATACATATATAAACTTAGTTTTAAAGTGTAACATTATGTGTCATTCAATTTTTATTTTATTTTGTTATATATTTTCCAATTACATCTTAACATGGTTCAGACCATGCTCAGGAGCACTGGGGCTCACAAATTGAACATTCAACACCTCTACCAAAGATCATATAAAACTACCCAACCCACTGTTATAACGCCGCCAAAAAAAAGCAAAATAAATAAATAAATAAATCCACTTTTTTTTTAAAGTATCGAGGCAAGAAGCATTATATTACCCGTATATAAAATCTCAAATTCCAGCACTAAGTCCATGACCCTCTGACCCTCTGCACAGTAAAATGCCAGTGTTTCCTAAACTTTCAAAGAGAGGATGAATACCCCTTCGGGCTTTCACATGATAATAATTTCACTCTTGTCATCATTAAGCAGGAAAGTGCATGATGGCAAAAAGCGACTACAAATTCAGCAATACTTTTAATGAATTTCTGTTTTATTCATCATAGCAGCATCTGTGCACATTTAAAAAATAGTAATATGTATATTGAAAGACATTATTTATTCAGTTCATACCCATATGTCTTTGTGGACCTCTTATATAACTGTCGCCTCAAGGTTGGGAAGCTTTGCTTTGGGTAGTTCTAGTCAGCACCTCTCAAGAAACACTGAAAATTGATGGAAAACATCTCGAGAAAGATAGCTAACACAATCAAGGGAATGAAGGAGGTTTTGTATTAACGTTTTTTAAAAGGACACTTCAGTTTAGAAAGGTGATGCCTGAGACAAGGATGTTATCAGGATCTACGAAATTGTTGGATATACTAGAACTAAAAGGCAGCCTTTAGTTTGAAAATGGTGACATTAGGACAAATGAAATGAGTTTTTGCTTTTCAGAGGGGGGTTAAACCTAGGGAAATTGTTACTCCATCTATACTCCCAGAGTGGTACAGACTGAAAATGCAAAAGAGGTTCAAGAAGAGTTTTGATGAATTTATGCATGATAGTTCTGGAATAAATTATTCAGGGAAACTAGGAATGCTTGAGGGGCACAGAATTTTGAAGGGATGTCAAGGTAAGCAATTATGACCTACTAGAAATTGTGACACAGTGGATAGAGCACTGGCTCAGGAGTCAGAGAACTTGGATTCAAATCTCACCTCCAATGCTTATGACTCATAATTTTGAATAAATCATTTCACCTAGGGCAACTAGGTGGTCTGGGAGACAGTGTATAGTGTTAAGGAGTCAGAAAAACATGAATTTAAATCCTGTTTCATTTATCTGCTGGCTTTGTGACCCTGTGCAAATCATTTAATTTTACTATGCCTCTGTTCCTTCATCTGTAAAATGGGGAAATAATAGTATTTATTTACATTATAAGGTTTTGGTGAGGATTTTTGTTTCTAGTTCTGTCTGACTCTCTGTGACCCCATTTGAGGATTTCTTGGTAAAGATACTAGCATGGTTTGCCATTTCCTTCTCCAGTTCATTTTATAGATGAGGAACTGGGGTAAATGGTGTTAAGTGACTTTCCCAGAGTTACTCAGCTAATAATTGTCTGGGACCAGATTTGAATTCTGAAGATGAGTTTCCCTTATTCCAACCAAGTCCAGTGCTCTGACTGAACCACCAATATTTGTAAAGCATTTTACAAACCTTAAAGCATAATATAAATCCATTATTATTACTTTAGCTCCCCAAATCTTAGTATCCTCATCTATAAAATAAGGAGTTTGAAATAGATGTGATCCTTCTAACTTTTAGCTCTATCATCCTACGATTCGTTACTGTACTTGTCAGACATGGGATGTTAAGATGAACAAGGGTGGCATTTGTAAATGCCCTTCTGTTTCAATATTTATTCAAGAACAGGACTTGGGATTGTATTCCCATTGCAGTCAGAAAGTGACATGAGTAATGGTCCCCTCGGGAAGAGTCCAGAATGCCTTCCTCATGGGTTCCCCACAATCTCAGACCCATTTCTCCCCGGCAGAGGCCTGCTTCTACTTCTTGAAGTTAGCAGAGTGTAGAGAGTACAGTCGCACTAGGTGGGTTGACCCCATAATAGAAGTTTTAACACATTTCAGCTTTTTGAACACATGCATACACACCTCCTCTTCACCACTCACCTCCGCACCACCCCCAGCAATCTGGAAGGCCCTTTGCTAGAGGGGAGAACATTATTAGATATTCTCAATCCTAGTGTGCGAAACATAATTTTCACACGTAGCCAAAGTTATAACTGTATCATTTTCTGTACTTTCCCATGGAAAATCTGGGCCAGTGTTCAAAAAAAGAGAGTTAGGCCCCTAATTAGTGACAAACAAAAAGGGAGAAGGTGGGAAGGAGCAAAGCAGGAAAGGACAAAAGGGTCAAAAAAAAAACAACTTGTGGGTTTCCAAGTAGTTGGTAATAAATTAAATAAGCATTTTGAGAAAGTGGTTTCTGTAATTCTGAAAATGCTAAGTTCAAAACTTCTGTCGTGAATCCCCTCCAGAACCAGATTGCATGTATCAGGGCCTTGTGGGTGCACTGGATATCAGCCCCTTATCAATCTTCCTGAGCAGCTGTCTGTCTTTCTTCTAGCAGGGGAAGAAATGCATTTATTCTTTTCCATAAGCCAGAACACAGAGAAACTGTCAATGTCAGTGTCAGGAAAGGTGGCAAACAAGTGGAGCAATAACTAAGAATTCTTTCCCTTGGGACAAAGAATTGGGGGTGGAGGACAGTCCAGTGTTGGGTGGGGGAGGGAGAAGAGGGGTATAAGATAAAGCATGGTCTGACTAGGGGGCAAAACCTGCTGAAAGAGAGTAGCCTATGGGCTGAGAGAGAAGAGAGCCCCAGGAGATACATACTTCAGGAAGAGGACCTATTGGATAATGACCAAGAGGTGGTTATGCTGCAGGGCAATACCTTTGAATAGAGGACCACAGCAAGGTACAAGAATGGCAGGCATTCTTTTTTTAAATATATATTCGAGATTTACATTTTAATGGAAATTTATTACAGCAAGCAGTATCACATTAAAAAAAAAAAAGCCTATTCCAGACCATTCCATAAAGACACTGTCCAATCTTCCAATCAAAGTGAGTGACTCTAACTTACATGACTAATCAGAGTGGAGATCTTGCACCAATATCATCAATGAAGAAAGCTGTATCATAGACCCACCAGAAAGAAGGCAACAGTCTCCCACTTGATTTCCTTCATGAGATTTTTCCTTGTGTGTGTGAATGCGTCTTCCATAAGCAATATGGAAATATGTGTTGCATGAAAGTACTGATATGACCTCTATTGCTCTATTTACTGTCTTATGGGGGGGGAGGGACCTAGAGAGAGGGAGAAAAATCTGAATCCTAAAATGTCAGAAGATAGTTGTCAGAAATTGTTTCTATATGGAACTAAATTAATTCATTAGTTTTTTTAAAAGAAGGCACCATCTCCAAATTCCAGATTGCTTTGTCCCTTCAGCAGGAACTAGATGGAAGTCATTGCACTAGTCTAAATCTGGCAGCCCTCCACCCATCGGAATATTCATTTTCTTTCTGTGTAAGCACTGTGCTAAGACTTAGGATATAAAGAAAAGAAAAGAAAATCCAACCCACAGATTCCAATCCTGAGAGTGTACATTTGAATGGTGAGGGAAAGGGACAATACATAAATATCTTGATATTTGAACAAATAGATTAAGGAAATACAAAAGGAGAAGCCCTTCACAGCTGGAGGGACCAGGAAAGGTCTCCTGTAAATATGGAAATTAAATTGTCTTGAAGGAAACTAAGGGGGGGGGGCGAGCTTTCCAGGCATTGAGAAAAGCATTTTGTTTGAGGAACAACAAAAAGCCTAGTCATAGGATCATAAAGTACTGGGAAAGGAGTAAAGTAATGGAGACTGGGGAAGAGAGGAAGAGGCTAGGATGTAAAAAGTTTCAAAAGCCAACAGTGGATTTTATATTTGAGCCACTTGAGTTCACTGAAATAGTCAGATCTGTGCTTTAGAGGGGAAAAATGATTGTGAGGGGCAGCTAGGTTGCTCAGTGGATAGAGAGAAAGGCATAGAGATCAGAGGTCCTGGGTTCAAATTTGGGCTCAGATATTTCCTAGCTATGTGACCCTGGGCAAACCATTTTGCCTCAGTTGCCTAACCCCTAATACTCTTCTACCTTGGAAATGGCATTGATTCTAAGTATTGATTCTAAGACAGAAGGTAAGAGAAGAAAGAAGGAAAAAGAGACAGAGACTGAGAGAGAGGAAGAAAGAGAGGAAGGAAGGAAGGAAGGAAGGAAGGAAGGAAGGAAGGAAGGAAGGAAGGAAGGAAGGAAGGAAGGAAGGAAGGAAGGAAGGGTGACAAGGAAATCACCTTTAAAAGACTGATATATATTAATTTAAGGTCGCCAAGGAATTCAGCTATGTAATTCCTAAATGAAAACTCAAGTCAGCCGTCAACCTTTTATAAAGTTTAATTACAGACAGGAGGAAGAAAGGTATTAGAGATAGAGAGAGAGAGGGAGAGAGAAAGGGGAGAGAAGGGAATAGGGCTTAAATACCCCTTCTGTTTAGGCTGGGCCAAAAGGCCCAAGCCCTTAGATAGCTGGGGCAAAGAAAAGAGATCAGTCCCTATTACTCACATGACCAAAATGGAGAAACAGTCTCAGAAGCCCCCACCTTCAGCTTCCTTCAGAGCAAGCTTCTCAGAGCACCTCTCCAACCACTCAGAGCCAAAACTCTCCAACCACCCCCTCAGTCCTCAAACCCCCCCTATCTTTAAGGAAACCATCCAAGTTCCCTCCCCTCAGTTCTCACATCTACCAATCACTGTCCATCAATTTCCCTGTGCCAATGGTGGCTCTAGCTTAACCCAGGACCGCCCAGAGGTCTGTGGCTTTGCACATGTCTGTTGGAGGTAATATTCTCAAATAATTAAATTTTGATCTATGCTGCAGCCCTTCCTAAATCCTGTTAGGACTGAGTGGGGTGGAAATTGTATTTTCCAAGACCTGATTCTGTCATTCCAAGTATCTCTATTGTATCAATTCTAAAATCAATCATGACTCAAAGAAATTCCTGTCTGTGCTTAAGCATAGGTCAAAGCCCTTTCCATTGTTCAGCAAAAGGTTTCTGTCCTAAAGTAATCTTAAGAAGGGAGGAGAAGGAACCTCCCATGCCAATGGGGTTCACATTCCAATACACTATCAGTAGGAAATTTTCCAAGTATGAAATTTCCCAATGGTGAAATTTCCAACATCTATAAGTCTAAGAAATTTTAAGGTTTACAATAGGAAGGAAGGAAGGAAGGAAGGAAGGAAGGAAGGAAGGAAGGAAGGAAGGAAGGAAGGAAGGAAGGAAGGAAGGAAGGAAGGAAGGAAGGAAGGAAGGAAGGAAGGAAAAAAAGGGATCTGAGTAGAGGATAGACTAGAGTGGAGCGAGGCTTGAATCAAGGAGACCAACCAAAAGTCTATTGCAGTCTTTTTCCCTTGATATTCTTGACCTTTTATTCTTCCAGGAGAATTTTGTTGTCATTTTTTCTAGTTCTATAAAATAATTTTTTCATAGCTTAATTGGTTTAGCACTGAATAAGTAAATCAATTTAGGTAGAATTGTCATGAACTCTTGACTAAATCTTGTGATCTAGTCACTGTGTCATCTAGCTTCATAAGGTCAAGAAACTTTTTCTTATTTATTTATTATACCCTTTTATCAAATGAATTTACTCTCACTGCAGGGGGAAAAAATCCATGTCTTGTAGAGCTTTGAATAAATAGAAATAAGCAAGACATGGTTTTTTATATATGTACATATATGCATGTATCTTTTTGTCAAATGATGTCTTTTCTAATAGGGAGAGGGAAGGGATTGAGGGAGTTACTAGGGTAGTATAATATATCAAACTAATTCATTAATTGATAAATTAATTAAAAATTTTAAAACTCATAGAATATAGATTTAGAGTGGGAATAGACCCCAGAATTCCTCTAGTCCAATCCCTTCATTTTACAGATAAGGAAACAGAGGCTAAGAAAGGAAAAGTAACTTGCCCAAGGTCTCACAGATCATAAGTAGCTTAGCTGGTGTTCAAAGCCAGGTCCTTTGACTCTCAATCCAGGGATCTTTCTATTTTAGCAGTCATCAAAAGCTCTTTAAGAACTATGATCCACAGTTGAAAACCTCTGAACTAACAAAATTATAATTCAATCCTAGGTTTAAACTGAATTGTGATGATTATAGCATACACTCCGGAGTTATGGTTGAGAGGGCATTTTAATTAGAAGCCCCTATCTCCAGGCACTTAAAACTCCACCTCCCTCTTGTCCCTCCCCTCCAAAATTCTTTGGGATGAAACTTCTAATGCTTTCTCTCAGCCTAAAGGTAAATTTCATTTTAGAAAGTAGAGTGAGATTCCATTTAGACTATTTTTAAAACTCTAGAAAAAAGGCAGAAAAGGGGATTTCACCACTTAAGAAATTACTTGGGATACTTTTTTTTTTTTGCTAAATGCAAACTACTTCCTTTGAAAACTTCCAGCTTGTCCTTCTTAGATGCCTTTGGCATGATTGAAGAAATTCAGTTGAGTTGTAATGAAGTTCCTAGCTGACTATATACATATATATATATGTATATATATATATATGTACATTTCCTTTCCTTGTAAAAATACATGGAGAAGAGCTCTGTGGGCAATCATGGACAAAGGCAGCACAAATGGCTTGACACAAGAATAACTGTAGGTGTCAACTATGGATGTGTTAACATTAGATTCATACTTTGATTAGTCAGAAAATCATAAACTATTAAAGCTGGGAGGGACCTTAGGGTTTATTTTAGTTCAACACTCTCATTTTAAAGAGGATAAGCCTTATGGGCCAAAAAGGTAAAGTGACTGATCCAAAGTCTCACAGTTCA